>NC_059205.1:8118549-8218501 GCF_020615455.1 Coregonus clupeaformis | reverse complement strand
CTTCTCCGGGGTGAGTGTGGAAGTGTGTGTGTGTGTGTGTGTGTGTGTGTGTGTGTGTGTGGGTGTGTGAGTGTCTGCACTTTGTGGCACAGGATGCCCTCGTTAGCCGTGTTGGCGTTGCTTCTCGCAGGGCTGCAAACAGGATGTGGCTCCCCTACTGTAGCGGGATCAGTTGCTCCGGTGGATGGGGCTACGCCGGGACAGGAGCAGGGGGCTGGGGCAGGGGGCTGGTGGAGGAGACCCAGGTGACCCCTGTCCTTCCTGGGTGCTGGCCCAGATGAGGAGGGACCACCTGGGCTCGGACCCGGGTTATGTCCAGGTCCCTTCTGGATCTGAGTCAGCATCTGAATCGGCTTCGGCCCAGACTTCGGCCCAGACGGACATGGTGGAAGCGGTGAAGCAGCACATCCTCAACATGCTCCACCTCAGCGCAAGGCCCAACGTCACACACCCGGTGCCGCGCGCCGCCCTGCTCAACGCGATCAAGAAACTGCATGTGGGCCGCGTGGGCAAGGACGGCAGCGTGGAGATCCAGGAGGAGAGTCCGGGGGGCCGCGAGGGGGCGGCGCCGCCCGAACCGCCCTCCGAGATCATCACCTTTGCCGAGCCAGGTGAGTCAGTGATTTTGTGTGTGTGCGCGCGTGTGTGTGTGTGTGTGTGTGCGTTTAGCACTTTATTTATGGTATACAGACATTTCTAATGTTAATTATACAGTAAAAACATGAATTACTTTCTGGATTTGTTATGTTGATTTAAACAAACACCACTCGGTAGTGCTAAGGTACAACGTAGTTATCACTCATCTGGAATGGTTTGAAATAGTACCAGGAAGTACCCACTGTTATCTCTTCATTAAATACCGGTGGAAACATGGGTTCCAAAAGAGTTCTTCTATGCCGAAGATCCCTTTTAGCGATGTTTATGTTCCTAGCCCATAGGAGAACCCTTTTTTGTTCCAGGTAGAACCCTTTTGGGTTTCATGTAAAACCCTCTGTGGAAAGGGTTCTAAATGGAATCCAAAAGGGTTCCACGTAGAACCAAAATGGTTCTACCTGAAACCAAAAATGGTTATTCAAAGGGTTCTCCTATGGGGACAGCCGAAGATCCCTTTTTAGGTTCTAAATAGCAGCTTTTTTTCTAAGCGTGTAGTGTAAGATAACGTGCTACCTGAAACTCATGCTACCTCGTGTTGAAATGTGGCTGCCTGGTTCTGGAAATGTTCCAATATTGACTAGTGTCTGTTGTGCCTATAGGATTCGCTTGGAACTTGTAGTCAACAAGGCTTAGATTAAACTGTTGACGTCCCTTTGCAGTTTCTTAGTTCGGGGGTTATGTGCATCCTCAGCTAGCACGAGTTCCCCACGCTTAAGCGAATGTCGACTGCAGCTTTGACTCAGATGATTTCAGTGTGTACCAGTGAGACATTACAAACGCAGATGCTGGAGGGCACATGCAAAATGTGTTTGGCAGGTCGTCATTGGAAATAAATAATTTGTTCTTAGCTGGCTTGCCGGGTTAAATAAAGGTTAAATTAAATGTTGGGTATGAGGTTAAGAACAAGGAATTGCCAATTGTCTGTAAAATGTAGTTGAATATTGACGATAGACTAAATTAATATGGACTATAGACTAAATGAAGATGGACTATAGACTAAATGAAGATGGACTATAGACTAAATTAATATGGACTATAGACTAAATTAATATGGACTATAGACTAAATGAATATGGACTATAGACTAAATGAATATGGACTATAGACTAAATTAATATGGACTATAGACTAAATTAATATGGACTATAGACTAAATGAATATGGACTATAGACTAAATTAATATGGACCATAGACTAAATTAATATGGACTATAGACTAAATTAATATGGACTATAGACTAAATTAATATGCTCACTAAGCTGTGTATTAGACCAGGGCTTAACAAACTCATATCTCCATATCCAATCAAATCATATTAATGTTTCCCCTGTAGGCCTCGTCCATTTCAACAGGCTAGGAACATGTGCTCTTTCCATTGAGGAAAGCAGTCTTAACTGCTCTTGCTCACTCTGAAGTGACTTAGTGCAGACCTGTTGACTCAATGGGAGAGAAGTGGCTGCCCAATGGGCCCAAGGAAGTGATCGGCTGTCCTCCCTCATGACTCCGATGACCTCCCGCTGCTTGATGGAATCGCCTGGTCCTTGTGTATATAAAAAACTAGGCTGTTGGTTGTGGGAGTCCTAGGCAGAGAATTTGTAGGAAATCAATTGTCTGGCAGTTGGGAGGCAATCAGCCTCAGCTTCTGTCGCCCCATGAAAACATTTTAATTTTTTTCATTTGGTTGAAAATGGGAGAAACCCTAGCCTGGTTGCAGTCTCTGTTCAGCTATTACATTCCACTTCTTGCCACTCCTGTCATTTGCCAAATGACAGGAGTGGAAAGGAGTGGAACGTTAACTAAAGAGACTGGTTCCCAGACTAGGGAAACTCCAAATAGTGAGGTTGACATTTTAGAATGAAAGCACCAAATGGGTTAGGAAGTAGGAAGTTAGAGAGGGAGATGGGCACACATTAGAGTGGACTGTATGATGACAGTAGAGATGAACACACATTAGAGAGGTATGATGACAGTAGAGAGGCTAGTCTGGGGTTCATATGTGTGGGGGAATGCGCGCTCCGGAGTTGGCAGCTCTACACTCTTAGAAAAAAGGGCTCCAAAAGGGTTCTTCGGCTGTCCCCATGGAACCCTTTTTTGTTCCAGGTAGAACCTTTTTAGGTTCCAGGTAGAACCCTTTTTGGTTCCAGGTAGAACCATTTTAGGTTCCAGGTAGAACCCTTTTGGTTGGAGGTAGAACCTTTTAGGTTCCAGGTGGGAACCCTTTTTGGTTCCAGGTAGAACCATTTTAAGTTCCATGTAAAAACCCTGTGAAAAGGGTTCATGGAACCGAAAAGGGTTCTACCAGAATCAAAAGGATTCTACCTGGAACCAAAAAGGGTTTCTGCAAAGGGTTGTCCTATGGGGACAGGCAAAATAAACTTTCAGACAATCCTGCTCTCATAGAAACGTTGTGTTGTGGACACTAAGAACAGGATGCAGAAGGAACTTTTCAGACTGTAAATGTTATCCTCAGACGGAGAGAGAGAGAGAGAGAGAGAGAGAGAGAGAGAGAGAGAGAGAGAGAGAGAGAGAGAGAGAGAGAGAGAGAGAGAGAGAGAGAGAGAGAGAGAGAGACAGACAGACAGAGACAGAGAGAGAGAGAGAGAGAGAGAGAGAGAGAGAGAGAGAGAGAGAGAGAGAGAGAGAGAGAGAGAGAGAGAGAGAGGAAGAGAGAAAGAGAAAGAGAAAGAGAAAGAGAGATACAGAGAGAAAGAGAGAGCGAGACTGTATCCTCCGAGAAGTAGCAAAGACACGTGTTCCCCAGCTGTGTCTCTCTCTCAAGCACTTTGTATCGACGCAGAAAACTGCACTGTACAACTGTACTCTAATGTATCTGTGTTCAGAGAGTAGGTTGTTGGTTTTCATCCTTTTACAACAGCGGGTCACCAAATGGCACCATCCAGAAGGTTGGTGTGTTCAACCCGTACATTTAGATAACCTTTTTTTGTGTGATGGTCCGCACCAAAAAATACGTTGCATTAAGCTTGCATAATGTATTATAATTTTATTTTCACTGCATCAGGGATAGCGTATACAGGCGTTTCGGCTTTGCAGCCTTCTTCAGTGTCAACACTTGCTTGAGATACACTACATGACCAAAAGCATGTGGACACCTGCTTGTCGAACATCTCATTCCAAAATGATGGGCATCAATATGGAGTTGGTCCCCCCTTTGCTGCTATAACAACCTCCACTCTTCTGGGAAGGCTTTCCACTAGAGGTTGGAACATTGCTGCGGGGACTTGCTTCCATTCAGCCACAAGAGCATGAGTGAGGTCGGGCACTGATGTTGGGCGATTAGGCCTTGCCCACAGTCAGTGTTCCAATTCATCCCAAAGGTGTTCGATGGGGGTTGAGGTCAGGCTCTGTGCAGGCCAGTCAAGTTCTTCCACACCAATCTCGACAAACCATTTCTGTATGGACCTCGCTTTGTGCACGGGGGCATTGTCATGCTGAAACAGGAAAGGGCCTTCACCAAACTGTTGCCACAAAGTTGGAAGCACAGAATCGTCTAGAATGTCATTGTATGCTGTAGCGTTAAGATTTCCCTACACTGGAACTAAGGTCCTAGCCCAAACCATGAAAAACAGCACCAGACCATAGTTCCTCCACCACCAAACTTTACAGTTGGCACTATGCATTGGGGCAGGTAGCGTTCTCCTGGCATCCGCCAAACCCAGATTTGTCCGTCGGACTGCCAAATTGTGAAGCGTGATTCTTCACTCCAGAGAAGGCATTTCCACTGCTCCAAAGTCCAATTTTTAATTTTTTTTATTTAACCTTTATTTAACCAGATAAGCCAGTTGAGAACAAGTTCTCATTTACAACTGCGACCTGGCCAAGATAAAGCAAAGCAGTGCGATAAAAACAACAACAACACAGAGTTACACATGGAATAAACAAAACGTACAGTCAATAACACAATAGAAAATCTATATACAGTGTGTGCAAATGTAGTAAGTTATGGAGGTAAGGCAATAAATAGGCCATAGTGCAAAATAATTACAATTTAGTATTAACACTGGAGTGATAGATGTGCAGAAGATGATGTGCAAATAGAGATACTGGGGTGCAAATGAGCAAAATAAATAACAGTATGGGGATGAGGTAGTTGGGTGGGCTAATTACAGATGGGCTGTGTACAGGTGCAGTGATCGGTAAGCTGCTCTGACAACTGATGCTTAAAGTCAGTGAGGGAGATAAGAGTCTCCAGCTTCAGAGATTTTTGCAGTTCGTTCCAGTCATTTGCAGCAGAGAACTGGAAGGAATGGCGGCCAAAGGAGGTGTTGGCTTTGGGGATGACCAGTGAGATATACCTGCTGGAACGCATACTATGGGTGGGTGTTGCTATGGTTACCAATGATCTAAGATAAGGCTTGGATTTGCCTAGAAGTGATTTATGGATGACCAATGGTGGTGAGCTTTACATCACTCCAGCTGACGCTTGGCATTGCGCATGATGATCTTAGGCTTGTGTGCGGCTCCTCGGCCATGGAAACCCATTTCATGAAGCTTCTGACGAACAGTTATTGTGCTGACTTTGCTTCCAGAGGCAGTTTGGAACTCGGTAGTGAGTGTTGCAACTGAGGACAGACAATTTTTTTGCACTTCGCACTTCAGCACTCACCGGTCCCATTCTGTGAGTTTGTGTTGCCTACCACTTCGCAGCTGAGCCGTTGTTGCTCCTAGACGTTTCCACTTCACAATAACAGCACTTACAGTTGACCGGGGCAGCTCTAGCAGGGCAGAAATTTGACGAACTGACTTGTTGGAAAGGTGGCATCCTATGACGGTGCCACGTTGAATGTCACTGAGCTCTTCAGTAAGGCCATTCTTCTGCCAATGTTTGTCTATGGAGATTGCATGGCTGTGTGCTTGATTTAATACACCTGTCAGTAACGGGTGTGGCTGATATAGCCGAATCCACTAATTTGAAGGGGTGCCCACATACTGTTGTATATATAGTGTACGTCAACCACGTTCATATCTAGTGTTGGAAAGAATTGTCATATTCAGGTGTGAAGTGGGTGAATCAGAGATGAGATCAGACAACGATGCAAAAACAGAAATTTAAAAGGTTTAATATAATGCAACGGAACAACAACACGTATCCCATCGATGTACCACAGCCTGCTGTCATGCGCTGCACGCCAACCCAATGAGGGGGGTGCTCCGATTCTGGAGGCTGTCCTGATTGCGGTTCGGCCATTGTGTACTGCAGAGCACTGCAACAAGAGTGTGACAACCACATTCTTCCCCGGCTTGTTTGCTTAATGACCTGGCACTATAAATAACCACCCTTTTGAATGAACCTTCGATTAAAGAAAGGGCCCTCAAAGAGTTGGCGAAATTAGGGGGGGCCGGTAATGATTGGGGGGCTTTTAGGGGGGCACGGAGGCGAGTCGGAGGGCTCCTGTCCTTGTATAATCACTTCATTCATCCAAATATGGGCCCCAATAATTACTTTGGACTGTGTGGAGGCTATATGTAGAGATGGGGTTGGGGGGTGGGTCTTTGAAAGAGCCCGAGTAATGTGAGAGTGGGATATGGAAAGGGAGAGATATGGGAGGAAGGTGGGAAAGAAAAAAGAGAGTGAGGGGGGGGGGAAGAGAGAGAGAGGACTAGAGAGAGGGGGACCGAGAGAGAGAGAGAGAGAGGACTCGAGAGAGGACTCGAGAGAGGGAGCGAGGACTAGAGAGAGGGAGAGAGGACTAGAGAGAGGGAGAGAGGACTAGAGAGAGAGGAGAGAGGACTAGAGAGAGGGAGAGAGGACTAGAGAGAGGAGAGAGAGGACTAGAGAGGGGGAACCAAGAGAGGGAGAGAGAGGACTAGAGAGAGGGAGAGAGGACTAGAGAGAGGGGAGAGAGGTCTAGAGAGAGGGGGGACCAAGAGAGAGAGAGAGAGAGGACTCGAGAGAGGGAGAGAGGACTGAGGAGAGAGGAGAGAGGACTAGAGAGAGGGGGGCCAAGAGAGGACTAGAGAGAGGGGGGACCAAGAGAGAGAGAGAGAGAGAGAGAGAGGACTAGAGAGAAGGGGGACCAAGAGAGAGAGAGAGAGAGGGGAGAGAGGGAAAGAACAGAGAGATAGAGAGAGGACCAAAAGAGGAAGAGGGAGGCAACAGAGAGAGAGAGAGACAGAGAGAGCGGCGCCTGTCACCTCTCACAGCGATCAGCACTCCTATCCTCAATGAATGATGTCTCAACATCGCTAATGACATTCCTGTTGTGGCGGTGGTTTCTCCTCCCGACTGAGGTCTCTGGTAGATGCCGTTCTTTTTTTAGATCTAGACACATATATTTAGAGGCGCTTCGCATTCAACCAAATTGTTTGTTCCCTGCTTTGTTTATTCATTCCGTTCATTAGGAGGAGGAGAGAAACTGATAGAGAGCCTAGCGAGGGAGGGATTCCGGTTGTCGATAAAGTATGAGTTGAATTTAGTGTTGTTGTGCTTTTCTGTACTCGCATGTCCATATTCATATGAGATATGAGTGCTCCCTTTTCAGTATGTTTATGGTTGATGATGCCTGATTAACAACTGAATCCTCCAAAGCACCAAATCATTTCGACCAACCTGACTGACTGTTTGGTGGTGACTACGTTTGGTGGTGACTACGTTTGGTGGTGACTACGTTTGGTGGTGACTGACTGTTTGGTGGTGACTACGTTTGGTGGTGACTACGTTTGGTGGTGACTGACTGTTTGGTGGTGACTATGTTTGGTGTCCTATTTGTTTGTGATAGGTTCAGTGAGATTCCCAGGACATGTTGCTCCAAATAGGCAAAACCACTGAGCACCAGCTATGCAGGAACATGCCCAAAATGATCATGAATGGTGAAAATATCCCAGGTTAATTCTCTACTGAAGACAGAACTTTTTTTCCATATATTGTTACGTTACAGCCTTATTCTAACATGGATTAATTTAAAATACAGCCTTCATCAATCTACACACAATACCACATAATGACAAAGCAAAAACTGGTTTTAGACATTTTAGAAAATGTATTAAAAATAAAGAAAATGACATTTTTAGGAGTAGAGGTGATTTGCCACTTGTTATTTAGCTGTGATATGTTGTTTGCGAACAAACGGCTCATTTTGAACAGATCTTTTTGGTGAATGTCGGGAACCGAATCGCATCTGTAAAAGAGCTGTTCATTCGATTTGCATACTGCTACTACTGATTTTTTTTGCTCCAGACAACGATTATCTGTAGATAAATTATAAAACATTATCTGTAGATAAATTATAAAACATTATCTGGAGATAAGTCATAAAACATTATCTGGAGATAAATTATAAAACATTATCTGGAGATAAGTCATAAAACATTATCTGGAGATAAGTTATAAAACATTATCTGGAGATAAGTTATAACACATTATCTGGAGATAAGTTATAAAACATTATCTGGAGATGAGTTATAAAACATTATCTGGAGATAAATCATAAAACATTATCTGTAGAGAAGTTATAAAACATTATCTGGAGATAAGTTATAAAACATTATCTGGAGATAAGTTATAACACATTATCTGGAGATAAGTTATAAAACATTATTACATTTTAGTCATTTAGCAGACGCTCTTATCCAGAGCGACTTACATGAGCAATTAGGGTTAAGTGCCTTGCTTAAGGGCACATCAACAGATTTTTCACCTAGTTGGCTCAGGGATTAGAACCAGCGACCTTTCGGTTACTGGCACAACGCTCTTACCCACTAAGTTACCTGCCGCCCCTAATATCATAATAGTCTCTGGTAAACAGTAGTATAATATCATAATAGTCTCTGAGTAAACAGTAGTATAATATAATAATAGTCTCTGGTAAACAGTAGTATAATATCATAATAGTCTCTGGTAAACAGTAGTATAACATAATAATAGTCTCTGGTAAACAGTAGTATAATATCATAATAGTCTCTGGTAAACAGTAGTATAATATCATAATAGTCTCTGGTAAACAGTAGTATAATATAATAATAGTCTCTGGTAAACAGTAGTATAACATAATAATAGTCTCTGGTAAACAGTAGTATAACATAATAATAGTCTCTGGTAAACAGTAGTATAACATAATAATAGTCTCTGGTAAACAGTAGTATAATATAATAATAGTCTCTGGTAAACAGTAGTATAACATAATAATAGTCTCTGGTAAACAGTAGTATAATATCATAATAGTCTCTGGTAAACAGTAGTATAACATAATAATAGTCTCTGGTAAACAGTAGTATAATATCATAATAGTCTCTGGTAAACAGTAGTATAATATCATAATAGTCTCTGGTAAACAGTAGTATAACATCTGGAGATAAGTTATAACACATTATCTGGAGATAAGTTATAAAACATTATCTGGAGATAAGTTATAACACATTATCTGGAGATAGTTATAAAACATTATTTGGAGATAAGTTATAACACATTATCTGGAGATAAGTTATAAAACATTATCTGGAGATAAGTTATAACACATTATCTGGAGATAAGTTATAAAACATTATCTGGAGATAAATTATAAAACATTATCTGTAGAGAAGTTATAAAACATTATCTGGAGATAAGTTATAAAACATTATCTGGAGATAAGTTATAACACATTATCTGGAGATAAGTTATAAAACATTATTACATTTTAGTCATTTAGCAGACGCTCTTATCCAGAGCGACTTACATGAGCAATTAGGGTTAAGTGCCTTGCTTAAGGGCACATCAACAGATTTTTCACCTAGTTGGCTCAGGGATTAGAACCAGCGACCTTTCGGTTACTGGCACAACGCTCTTACCCACTAAGTTACCTGCCGCCCCTAATATCATAATAGTCTCTGGTAAACAGTAGTATAATATCATAATAGTCTCTGGTAAACAGTAGTATAATATAATAATAGTCTCTGGTAAACAGTAGTATAATATCATAATAGTCTCTGGTAAACAGTAGTATAACATAATAATAGTCTCTGGTAAACAGTAGTATAATATCATAATAGTCTCTGGTAAACAGTAGTATAATATCATAATAGTCTCTGGTAAACAGTAGTATAATATAATAATAGTCTCTGGTAAACAGTAGTATAACATAATAATAGTCTCTGGTAAACAGTAGTATAACATAATAATAGTCTCTGGTAAACAGTAGTATAACATAATAATAGTCTCTGGTAAACAGTAGTATAATATAATAATAGTCTCTGGTAAACAGTAGTATAACATAATAATAGTCTCTGGTAAACAGTAGTATAATATCATAATAGTCTCTGGTAAACAGTAGTATAACATAATAATAGTCTCTGGTAAACAGTAGTATAATATCATAATAGTCTCTGGTAAACAGTAGTATAATATCATAATAGTCTCTGGTAAACAGTAGTATAACATCTGGAGATAAGTTATAACACATTATCTGGAGATAAGTTATAAAACATTATCTGGAGATAAGTTATAACACATTATCTGGAGATAGTTATAAAACATTATTTGGAGATAAGTTATAACACATTATCTGGAGATAAGTTATAAAACATTATCTGGAGATAAGTTATAACACATTATCTGGAGATAAGTTATAAAACATT
Organism: Coregonus clupeaformis; assembly: GCF_020615455.1. Lineage (NCBI taxonomy): Eukaryota > Metazoa > Chordata > Actinopteri > Salmoniformes > Salmonidae > Coregonus > Coregonus clupeaformis. Next base: position 8,208,276 of record NC_059205.1, on the reverse strand, counting down.
ATCTGGAGATAAGTCATAAAACATTATCTGTAGATAAGTTATAAAACATTATCTGGAGATAAGCCATAAAACATTATCTGGAGATAAGTTATAAAACATTATCTGGAGATAAGTTATAAAACATTATCTGGAGATGGTAATTCCTCACTGCAGAAAAAGTACATAGTGGGGAGAGAGCCTCATTCTGGTCCACACGCATTTTTGCAGTGCGTTCAATGTTGGTTTTGGGGGGGTTGCAGACATCTAATAATTTGTTCAGGTAAACATTTATTTGAACTCACATGTCACGAACTAACACAATGGCAGACAACTTTTTTGGCTTTACATTTGAGATTTGCATGGTTTTAGGTAAATCTTTTGAGTTTGGGAGCCAAATGAACATCTATTGTAGCTGAAGAGCCAAATGATCCGGCTCACTAAAAAGACTGGGAATGCCCATCACTACCTGGTCCTCAGGTGCCTGTTGAAGTGCTATCTAAAGGGCACTAGAAGTGCTACAGGGGAGGGTTAAACTTTAATTTATACGTGGGCACAATTGAATTAAAGGTCAACTGCCCTTAACAATCAACTTCTCTGGTTTAAACGGCCTTTGTGGACAGGGTCTGTTCAGGTGATCAACATATGCTATGTGGCTATGCAAGTTGGTTATGATGATGTACGGTCCGTAACAGTGTAATCAAGCACGCCGAAGAGTTTGTTTTAGAATCAGGTACAGTGGGTAAGTGATTGAATCTAACGTGTTTTGTTCTAGTGGACAGGGTCTGTTCAGGTTATGGGGAGTGTGTTTACAGGGGTATGATAAATTAAGAATAGGGGTGCCTAAATCCGTTATATTGTTGTTTAAAGAGCAACTGTCCCTAAAAACCAACTTCTCATTTAGAAAACAGTCTCTGTGGCATCGACATGAGTCAAAAACATTAACTCTAGAGTCAATATTGACTACAAAGTGTCAATAGGATAATTTTGGTCGTAAAGTCAGTCTCGTCCAAAACTGACTTTTGTAAGTGAATTCGTCACAATTTACAGGAGGGTTGGGTATGGATTAGGATCATGCCTACTTGCCCAGAAATCAGTCCTGAGCGTGGAGCCAGACTTTCACGGCTTTCCCGACTCGATAGACTGTATGCAAAAATAATTTCATGAGAATTACTGCACCAAACACCTTAGTTAGGTGTAAAATTACGCGACTAAGACCTCCTCTGCAAAAACGTCTAAATTATAGTAGATTCAGATTTCTTGATTTATCCTAAATTAATTCAGACAGGAAGTGACAATTTTGAGGAAGTGGCTATGTTGTTGCTACAGTGACTCATGAGGGACAAACAACAGTACCTGCCAGGGTACAAGATGTGAAACTAACACACCCACATCAAACTACACCCCCCTAGACAACTCTTGTTTGGCTTCAGTCATGGCCGCTACCATTTCTTAATGAGCAATCTTTAAAATGAGGCCAAATCAGGAAGTGCAGTCAGTCATTTATCTGTTGTTATTCCTTGTCAAGATCAGGGACTGTGATAGCATGTACTGTTCCCAGAGCACAGGTAGCGATACATCCAGGCTATTTCATTAGCACAACAAACCCTATTGTGGTCCTCTGTAGCTCAATTGGTAAAGCATGGCGCTTGGAATGCCAGGGTAGTGGGTTCGATCCCCGGGACCACCCATACCTCAAAATGTATGCACACATGACTGTAAGTCTCTTTGGATAAAAGTGTCTGCTAAATGGCATATTATTATTATTATTACAATCAGTGTCCTCTACGGTAAATAGTAATAACCCTTTATGTTAAAGGCCCAGTGCAGTCAAAAACTTGATTTCCCTGTGTTTTAAATATACAGTATATGAGGTTGGAACACTTGAGGTTGGAATAATACTGTGAAATTGTGAAAATAATGATAATGCCCTTTTAGTGTAAGAGCTGTTTGAAAAGACCATCTGAAGTTTCAGCCTGTTTTGGTGGGATGGAGTTTGGCCTGCCTGGTAACATCATCAGGCGGTAAATTAGTTAATAGACCAATAAGAAAGAGAGTTCCAAACCTCTCAGCCAATAACAGCTAGTTTTCAGCCCCCCACTCAGACCACTCCCAGACAGTCCCAGCAAAATCCTTGCTTGAGAAATTACTCTTTGCTAAGAAGCTAATTTTGTTTATTTTTGACCATGTTAATTGAAAACAATCACAGTAAGGTACAGTGGAGAGAACAAGTATTTGATACACTGCCGATTTTGCAGGTTTTCCTACTTACAAAGCATGTAGAGGTCTGTAATTTTTATCATAGGTACCCTTCAACTGTGATAGACGGAATCTAAAACAAAAATCCAGAAAATCACATTGTATGACTTTTAAGTAATTAATTTGCATTTTATTGCATGACAAAAGTATTTGATACATCAGAAAAGCAGAACTTAATATTTGGTACAGAAACCTTTGTTTGAAATTACAGAGATCATACGTTTCCTGTAGGTCTTGACCAGGTTTGCACACACTGCAGCAGGGATTTTGGCCCACTCCTCCATACAAACCTTCTCCAGATCCTTCAGGTTTCGGGGCTGTCGCTGGGCAATACGGACTTTCAGTTCCCTCCAATGATTTTCAATTGGGTTCAGGTCTGAGACTGGCTAGGCCACTCCAGGACCTTGAGATGCTTCTACGGAGCCACTCTTAGTTGCCCTGGCTGTGTGTTTCGGGTCATTGTCATGCTGGAAGACCCAGCCACGACCCCATCTTCAATGCTCTTACTGAGGGAAGGAGGTTGTTGGCCAAGATCTCGCGATACATGGCCCCATCCATCCTCCCCTCAATACGGTGCAGTCGTCCTGTCCCCTTTGCAGAAAAGCATCCCCAAAGAATGATGTTTTCACCTCCATGCTTCACGGTTGGGATGGTGTTTTTGGCGTTGAACTCATCCTTCTTCTTCCTCCAAACACGGCGAGTGGAGTTTAGACCAAAAAGCTCTATTTTTGTCTCATCAGACCACATGACCTCCCATTCCTCCTCTGGATCATCCAGATGGTCATTGGCAAACTTCAGACGGGCCTGGATATGCGCTGGCTTGAGCAGGGGGACCTTGCGTGCGCTGCAGAATTTTAATCCATGACGGCGTAGTGTGTTACTAATGGTTTTCTTTGAAACTGTGGTCCCAGCTCTCTTCAGGTCATTGACCAGGTCCTGCCGTGTAGTTCTGGGCTGATCCCTCACCTTCCTCATGATCGTGATGCCCCACGAGGTGAAATCTTGCATGGAGCCCCAGACCGAGGGTGATTGACCGTCATCTTGAACTTCTTCCATTTTCTAATAATTGCGCCAACAGTTGTTGCCTTCTCACCAAGCTGCTTGCCTATTGTCCTGTAGCCCATCCCAGCCTTGTGCAGGTCTACAATTTTATCCCTGATGTCCTTACACAGCTCTCTGGTCTTGGCCATTGTGGAGAGGTTGGAGTCTGTTTGATTGAGTGTGTGGACAGGTGTCTTTTATACAGGTAACGAGTTCAAACAGGTGCAGTTAATACAGGTAATGAGTGGAGAACAGGAGGGCTTCTTGAAGAAAATCTAACAGGTCTGTGAGAGCCGGAATTCTTACTGGTTGGTAGGTGATCAAATACTTATGTCATGCAATAAAATGCAAATTAATTACTTAAAAATCATACATTGTGATTTTCTGGATTTTTACAGACCTCTACATGCTTTTTAAGTAGGAAAACATGCAAAATCGGCAGTGTATCAACTACTTATTCTCCCCACTGTATTTCATTGTTATCCAGAAATTATTTGATATTGTGATAAAAACGGCTGGACCTTTAAAGATACATAATACAGAAATGTTAGTTGTTTATGTTTGACTTGAATGTTGGCTGTTTAATTCATTAATATACTCTATATAATATAATATTAATTTAAAAAAATATCTGACGAAACCACACAAATCCTTAGTTACTCATCGACATGGGGAGTTGTGCCCCTTTCCTTAGAATAGAGGCTCTATTCAATCCATATCACAGAAATTCAGCGTTACAGCGTGATTGAAATTTAAAGGCAATGTTGCCGCCAGTGGTGTAAAGTACTTAAGTAAAAATACAATTTTGGGGGGGTATCTGTACTTTACTACTTATATTTTTGACTACTTTTTCTTTTACTACACTACATTCCTAAAGAAAATAATGTACACTGCTCAAAAAAATAAAGGGAACACTAAAATAACACATCCTGGATCTCAATGAAATAATCTTATTAAATAGTTGAATGTGCTGACAACAAAATCACACAAAAATGATAAATGGAAATCAAATGTATCAACCCATGGAGGTCTGGATTTGGAGTCACCCTCAAATTTAAGTGGAAAACCACACTACAGGCTGATCCAACTTTGATGTAATGTCCTTAAAACAAGTCAAAATGAGGCTCAGTAGTGTGTGTGGCCTCAACGTGCCTGTATGACCTCCCTACAACGCCTGGGCATGCTCCTGATGAGGTGGCGGATGGTCTCCTGAGGGATCTCCTCCCAGACCTGGACTAAAGCATCCGCCAACTCCTGGACAGTCAGTGGTGCAACATGGCGTTGGTGGATGGAGCGAGACATGATGTCCCAGATGTGCTCAATTGGATTCAGGTCTGGGGAACGGGCGGGCCAGTCCATAGCATCAATGCCTTCCTCTTGCAGGAACTGCTGACACACTCCAGCCACATGAGGTCTAGCATTGTCTTGCATTAGGAGGAACCCAGGGCCAACCGCACCAGCATATGGTCTCACAAGGGGTCTGAGGATCTCATCTCGGTACCTAATGGCAGTCAGGCTACCTCTGGCGAGCACATGGAGGGCTGTGCGGCCCCCCAAAGAAATGCCACCCCACACCATGACTGACCCACCGCCAAACTGGTCATGCTGGAGGATGTTGCAGGCAGCAGAACGTTCTCCACGGCGACTCCAGACTCTGTCACGTCTGTCACATGTGCTCAGTGTGAACCTGCTTTTATCTGTGAAGAGCACAGGGCGCCAGTGGCGAATTTGCCAATCTTGGTGTTCTCTGGCAAATGCCAAATGTCCTGCACGGTGTTGGGCTGTAAGCACAACCCCACCTGTGGACGCTGGCCCTCATACCACCCTCATGGAATCTGTTTCTGACCGTTTGAGCAGACACATGCACATTTGTGGCCTGCTGGAGGTCATTTTGCAGGGCTCTGGCAGTGCTCCTCCTGCTCCTCCTTGCACAAAGGCGGAGGTAGCAGTCCTGCTGCTGGGTTGTTGCCCTCCTACAGCCTCCTCCACGCCTCCTGATGTACTGGCCTGTCTCCTGGTAGCGCCTCCATGCTCTGGACACTACGCTGACAGACACAGCAAACCTTCTTGCCACAGCTCGCATTGATGTGCCATCCTGGATGAGCTGCACTACCTGAGCCACTTGTGTGGGGTTGTAGACTCCGTCTCATGCTACCACTAGAGTGAAAGCACCGCCAGCATTCAAAAGTGACCAAAACATTAGCCAGAAAGCATAGGAACTGAGAAGTGGTCTGTGGTCACCACCTGCAAAACCAGTCCTTTATTGGGGGTGTCTTGCTAATTGCCTATAATTTCCACCTGTTGTCTATTCCATTTGCACAACAGCATGTGAAATTTATTGTCAATCAGTGTTGCTTCCTAAGTGGACAGTTTGATTTCACAGAAGTGTGATTGACTTGGAGTTACATTGTGTTGTTTAAGTGTTCCCTTTATTTTTTTGAGCAGTGTACTTTTTACTCCGTACATTTTCCCTGAAACCCAAAAGTACTTGTTACATTTTGAATGCTTAGCAGGACAGAAAAATGGTCCAATTCACACATTTATCAAGAGAACTTCCCTGATCGTCCCTACTGCCCCTGATCTGGCAGACTCACTAAACACAAATGCTTTGTTTGTAAATTATGTCTGAGTGTTGGAGTGCGCCCCTGGCTACCTGTCTGAGTGTTGGAGTGTGCCCCTGGCTATCCGTAAATTAAAAAACAAGAAAATCGTGCTGTCTGGTTTGTTTAATATAAGGAATTTGAAATGATTTATACTTTAATTTTACTTTTGATATTCATATATATTTTAGCAATTGCATTTACTTTTGATGCTAAAGTATATTTTAAACCAAATACTTTTAGACTTTTACTCAAGTAGTATTTTACTGGGTGACTTTCACTTTTACTTTAGTCATTTCCTATTAAGGTATCTTTACTTTTACTCAAGTATGACAATTGGATACTTTCCCACCACTGTTTGCCACGTTAGTGGAGACTGCATTCATGGTAAACGCTGCATATTTTGGCTCAATTGAAAATTACATTTACATTTCTATTGCACAATCTGTAACGCTTCAGCGATACAGATTGAATAGAGCCCTAGGTCTGTGTGTGTGTGTGAGATGGGCTGGTGTATGGGGGGTCAGTGGCGGAGCTCAGTTTCGTGGGGCCCCCCCCTCAAGGTCTGACCAATGTATCAGCTATCACACCATGTAAACGAACAACCTCCTAAAAATTGTTTTAACAAAATGCAACTAACTGGATTTATGTAAACTCCGTCAAACACCATAAAAGGCATTTCATTTTTACAATTATTGTCCTACAAGTGTTTAAAGGCCTTGATTGTTTAATTCTAACATTAGATTATTCAAACGTGTAATACAAATCTATCTAAAGGGGGTTAGCCATCAGTAACGGACTTGACAACAGATGCTCTAAACAGACATATTTTTGCCTCTAAAAATAAAAGTTCAATACAAATATTTGTAAAATATGGAAAATGATTAATTTGAAAATCCCCAATAAAAACATAACCATTCCATTAGAACTTTCAGCACTCCGACTGAGTTGACGTTAGACAAAAATCTGACAGAGTTTATGTTTTACGGAGTTGACAAAAATGATTTTCTTTCTTCATTCAAGTGGTATAGACAGTAGCAATTTAGTTTTTCCCATGTAACATATTTGAACTAACATTCCTATTAAATATACATTTTTGCCAGTTTTTAGAATTGTACACACTTTTTTTGGAATTTGAAATGTGGATATTTTGCTCCGAATGAGGGGATTTCCAGGCATAGAGCCGACATGGAAATTAATAATATTTAAAGTATTTTGAAAATTCCCAAAACAAATATTTTCCTATGTAACATATTTGAAACAACATTTATATTCTATTTTAATATATCAGGCAGATGGAGTTTATCAAGGCTTATTATGACATGTTCATATGCTATCTGCGGGGCCCACCCGATGATGGGAGAGTGGTGGAGTTGGGCTGGTGTATGGGGGAGTGGTGGAGTTGGGCTGGTGTATGGGGGAGTGGTGGAGATGGGCTGGTGTATGGGGGAGTGGTGGAGTTGGGCTGGTGTATGGGAGAGTGGTGGAGATGGGCTGGTGTATGGGGGAGTGGTGGAGTTGGGCTGGTGTATGGGGAGTGGTGGAGATGGGCTGGTGTATGGGGGAGTGGTAAAGGGGGACTGGTGTATGGGGGAGTGGTGGAAATGGGCTGGTATATGGGGGAGTAGTGGAGATGGGGTGGTGTATGGGGGAGTGGTGGAGATGGGCTGGTGTATGGGGGAGATGGGGTATGGGGGAGTGGTGGAGATGGGCTGGTGTATGGGGGAGTGGTGGAGATGGGGTGGTGTATGGGGGAGTGGTGGAGTTGGGCTGGTGTATGGGGGAGTGGTGGAGATGGGCTGGTGAATGGGGGAGTGGTAAAGTTGGACTGGTGTATGGGGGAGTGTTGGAGATGGGGTGGTGTATGGGGGAGTAGTGGAGATGGGGTGGTGTATGGGGGAGTGGTGGAGATGGGCTGGTGTATGGGGGAGTGGTGGAGATGGGGTGGTGTATGGGGGAGTGGTGGAGTTGGGCTGGTGTATGGGGGAGTGGTGGAGATGGTTGGTGTATGGGGGAGTAGTGGAGATGGGGTGGTGTAAGGAGGAGTGGTGGAGTCGGGCTGGTGTATGGGGGAGTGGTGGAGATGGGCAGGTGTATGGGTGAGTGGTGGAGATGGGGTGGTGTATGGGGGAGTGGTGGAGATGGGGTGGTGTTTGGGGGAGTGGTGGAGATTGGCTGGTGTATGGGGGAGTGGTGAGATGGGGTGGTGAATGGGGGAGTTTTGGAGATGGGCTGGTGTATGTTGGAGTGGTGGAGATGGGCTGGTGTATGGGGGAGTGGTGGAGTGGTGGAGATGGGCTGGTGTATGGGGGAGTGGTGGAGATGGGCTTGTGTATGGGGGAGTGGTGGAGATGGGGTGGTGTATGGGGGAGTGGTGGAGATTGGCTGGTGTATGGGGGAGTGGTGGAGATCGGGCTGTGTTGGGGGAGTGGTGAGATGGGGTGGTGTATGGGGGAGTGGTGGAGATTGGCTGGTGTATGGGGGAGTGGTGGAGATCGGCTGGTGTATGGGGGGGTGGTGAGATGGGGTGGTGTATGGGGGAGTGGTGGAGATGGGCTGGTGTATGTGGGAGTGGTGGAGATGTGCTGGTGTATGTGGTAGTTGTGGAGATGGGCTGGTGTATGGGGGAGTGGTGGAGTGGTGGTGATGGGCTGGTGTATGGGGGAGTGGTGGAGATGGGCTGGTGTATGGGGGAGTTGTGGAGATGGGCTGGTGTATGGGGGAGTGGTGGAGCTGTGGTGGTGTATGGGGGAGTGGTGGAGATGGGGTGGTGTATGGGGTAGTGGTGGAGATTGGCTGGTGTATGGGGGAGTGTTGAGATGGGGTGGTGTGTGGGGGAGTGGTGGAGATGGGCTGGTGTATGTGGGAGTGGTGGAGATGGGGTGGTGTATGGGGGAGATGGGCTGGTGTATGGGGGAGTGGTGGAGAAGGGCTGGTGTATGGGGGAGTGGTGGAGATGGGCTGGTGTATGGGGGAGTGGTGGAGAAGGGGTGGCGTATGGGGGAGTGGTGGAGATGGGGTGGCGTATGGGGGAGTGGTGGAGATGGGGGTGACGTATGGGGGGAGTGGTAGAGATGGGGTGGCGTATGGGGGAGTGGTAGAGATGGGGTGGCGTATGGGGGAGTGGTGGAGATGGGGTGGTGTATGGGGGAGTGGTGGAGATGGGGTGGCATATGGGGGAGTGGTGGAGATAGGGTGGCGAATGGGGGAGTTGTGGAGATGGGCTGGTGTATGGGGGAGTGGTTGAGATGGGCTTGTGTATGGGGGAGTGGTGGAGTGGTGGAGATGGGCTGGTGTATGGGGGAGTGGTTGAGATGGGCTTGTGTATGGGGGAGTGGTGGAGCTGTGGTGGTGTATGGGGGAGTGGTGGAGATGGGGTGGTGTATGGTGGAGATAGGCTGGTGTATGGGGGAGTGGTGGAGATGGTGTGGTGTATGTTTGAGATGGGCTGGTGTATGTGGGAGTTGTGGAGATGGGCTGGCATATGGGGGAGATTGGCTGGCATATGGGGAGATGGGCTTCGTGCATTGGGGAGTGGTTGAGATGGGGTGGTGTATGGGGGAGTGGTGGAGATGGGGTGGTGTATGGGGGAGTGGTGGAGATGGGGTGGTGTATGGGGGAGTGGTGGAGATGGGGTGGTATATGGGGGAGTGGTGGAGATGGGGTGGCGTATGGGGGGAGTGGTGGAGATGGGGTGGTGTATGGGGGAGTGGTGGAGATGGGGTGGTATATGGGAGAGTGGTGGAGATGGGGTGGTATATGGGGGAGTGGTGGAGATGGGGTGGTGTATGGGGGAGTGGTGGAGATGGGGTGGCGTATGGGGGAGTGGTGGAGATGGGGTGGTATATGGGAGAGTGGTGGAGATGGGGTGGTATATGGGGGAGTGGTGGAGATGGGGTGGTGTATGGGGGTTTGTTGGAAATGTGTGTTGGTATGTGTTGGGTTGCACATGGTTGACCATTGGCCAGAGAGACTTCATGGTAACTCTCTGTATAATATTTTGGGGAAACATTTATTATAAATGATTTAAATTCATAGTTTGTCATTATTAGGTGCAACTGTGTACAATATCAGACAATACATTCGTCCAATTGTCTGGTGTCAATGAGGCTGTCCTAATATGGACACTGTACACTTGTCTAATCACTGCATCTCCAGGACTCAATTCTACAGAAGCATTTATAAAGGCTTATTGACAAAAGTAACTAGGAGGTTATTATAAATTGTAACCCGACTCACAACAATCCGCCCATTGCTTTCCTATCTAAACAGATGCCAGAGTGCCTGGGGAAGATAAATATGAGCCCACCCAACACGACAGACCTTGAGCAAATGCATTCTTGTACAAACAGAGTACAATGAGGGAAAAAACTATTTGATCCCCTGCTGATTTTGTACGTTTGCCCACTGACAAAGACATGATCAGTCTATAATTTTAATGGTATGTTTATTTGAACAGTGAGAGACAAAATAACAACAAAAAAATCCAGAAAAATGCATGTCAAAAATGTTATAAATTGATTTGCATTTTAATGAGGGGAATAAGTATTTGACCCCTCTGCAAAACATGACTTAGTACATTGTGGCAAAACCCTTGTTGGCAATCACATAGGTCAGATGTTTCTTGTAGTTGGCCACCAGGTTTGCACACATCTCAGGAGGGATTTTGTTCCACTCCTCTTTGCAAATCTTCTCCAAGTCATTAAGGTTTCGAGGCTGACGTTTGGCAACTCGAACCTTCAGCTCCCTCCACAGATTTTCTATGGGATTAAGGTCTGGAGACTGGCTAGGCCACTCCAGGACCTTAATGTGCTTCTTCTTGAGCCACTCCTTTGTTGCCTTGGCTGTGTTTTTTGGGTCATTGTCATGCTGGAATACCCATCCACGACCCATTTTCAATGCCCTGGCTGAGGGAAGGAGGTTCTCACCCAAGATTTGACGGTACATGGCCCCGTCCATCATCCCTTTGATGCGGTGAAGTTGTCCTGTCCCCTTAGCAGAAAAACACCCCCAAAGCATAATGTTTCCACCTCCATGTTTGACGGTGGGGATGGTTTTCTTGGGGTCATAGGCAGCATTCCTTCTCCTCCAAACACGGCGAGTTGAGTTGATGCCAAAGAGCTCGATTTTGGTCTCATCTGACCACAACACTTTCACCCAGTTCTCCTCTGAATCATTCAGATGTTCATTGGCCAACTTCAGATGGGCCTGTATCTGTGCGTTCTTGAACAGGGGGACCTTGCGGGCGCTGCAGGATTTCAGTCCTTCATGGCTTAGTGTGTTGCCAATTGTTTTCTTGGTGATTATGGTCCCAGCTGCCTTGAGATCATTGACAAGATCCTCCCGTGTAGTTCTTGGCTGATTCCTCACCATTCTCATGATCATTGCAACTCCACTAGGTGAGATATTGCATGGAGCCCCAGGCCGAGGGAGATTGACAGTTCTTTTGTGTTTCTTCCATTTGCGAGTAATCGCACCAACTGTTGTCACCTTCTCACCAAGCTGCTTGGCGATGGTCTTGTAGCCCATTCCAGCCTTGTGTAGGTCTACAATCTTGTGCCTGACATCCCTGGAGAGCTCTTTGGTCTTGGCCATGATGGAGAGTTTGGAATCTGATTGATTGATTGCTTCTGTGGACAAGTTTATTTTAAACAGGTAACAAGCTGAGATTAGAAGCACTCCCTTTAAGAGTGTGCTCCTAATCTCAGCTCGTTACCTGTATAAAAGACACCTGGGCCAGAACTCTTTCTGATTGAGAGGGGGTCAAATACTTATTTCCCTTATTAAAATGCAAATCAATTTTTAACATTTTTGACATTCGTTTTTCTGGATTTTTTTGTTGTTATTCTGTCTCTCACTGTTCAAATAAACCTACCATTAAAATTATAGACTGATCATTTCTTTGTCAGTGGGCAAACGTACAAAATCAGCAGGGGATCAAATACTTTTTTCCCTCACTGTATGGAGTTGAAATATAATGGACTGTCCCCGGTCAATAGCATGTATAATATCTGTCCTTTATTTAATACACAGAGTAAACATTTGAATGTATTTAAAGAGGCTATTGGGCTTTTGCCTCTAGGGGTGCTCTTAAGCCAAAAGAAGACCTCTAAATGGACAGAAATACAGAATTGTCCAGAAATGACATTATTGGACAAAAAGGGGCACACCTCCAGTCAGCAAGTACATTTCTGTACAGCTTCTTTTAGATATACTAGGTTTTATTTTATCAGAGTCAAAACAAACATGCATGTGTTGCCTAACCAAAATGACTATGCACATTTGAAGCATTGCTCTCATTGTGACTAAACGCCCTTTTCCCCTCTAGGCGACACTCCATCCGCCGTGACCTTTGACATTTCCAAGGAGGGCAGTGAGCTCTCGGTGGTGGAGCAGGCCAACGTGTGGCTCTTCCTCAAGCTGGCCAAGGGGCAAGGGCGAGGCAAGGGCAAGGTGAACATCCAGCTTCTGCAGCGCCGCCGACAGAAGACGAAAGCTCCAGGCTTTGCCTCCACCGAGACCCAGGGCGAGGAGGAGGAGTTGGTGTCTGAGAAGATGGTTGACACGCGGCGCAGCGGCTGGCACACGCTCCCTGTGTCGCACAGCATCCAGTCCCTGCTGGACGCCGGTGGCAGCGTCATCGATCTGCGAGTCTCCTGCCCGCAGTGCACCGAGGCGGGCGCCACACCCATCTTGGTCCCCGCCGAGGGCGAGCAACCGGGACGGGAGCGGGAACAGTCCCACCGGCCGTTCCTCATGGTCGTGCTGCGGCCCGGCGTGGAGGAACACGCTCACCGACGCGCCAAACGCGGCCTGGAGTGCGACGGCAAGATGCGCGTGTGCTGCAAGCGGCAGTTCTACGTCAACTTCAAGGACATCGGCTGGAACGACTGGATCATCGCGCCGCCGGGCTACCACGCCAACTACTGCGAGGGCGACTGCCCCAGCCACGTGGCCAGCATCACGGGCTCCTCGCTGTCCTTCCACTCCACCGTCATCAACCACTACCGCATGCGGGGCTACGCGCCCTTCCAGAACATCCAGTCGTGCTGCGTGCCCACGCGGCTACGCGCCATGTCTATGCTCTACTACAACGAGGAGCAGAAGATCGTCAAGAAGGACATCCAGAGCATGATCGTGGATGAGTGCGGCTGCTCGTAAGAGCCAGCAAAAGAGAGCAATATAGACTCATCCATAGCAAGGAGGCACCGTTGGGACGATGGGCCGTTTATCCCTTCACACAAAAAAATAAACAATACCTTTTTTTTGGAGTCATGTAAAAATTTGTTGACTGACTGATCTATCTTTTTCATCTGATTATCCCGACGGGGTATTGTGAAGTCTCTGTGGCACTTTCAGATAAAAAGAGATACAGAATATATTTTTGTTGAATGGAGAGCAAGAGTGTTTATTCCTGATGTGATTCCTGCTTCTCTGCACTGAACATGGAACAGTTCCCGAAAAGGAAAACTATGCAACTGATTAGTATTACCGGGAGTAGTCTTTTTTTAAAATGTTTCTTTATACATTATGGGTGTTTTGTTTTCATTCTTATTTTGTATTCAAGGAAGACCTTTTGATAAGTGTTGTTGTTGTTGTTGTTTTTGTGTTTCAGTCGTTTTGTTGTTGTTATTGTTATTGTTGAGAGATACTTGAAAGAAGTAGGTTTGACCAGCTACTGGAGCCAAACACTTTAATTAATTAATAACTTAATGTTTTTTATTATTATTATTTCTGAACTATTTTGGCTTTTTACATTAAAAATAACGAAATGTTGAAATTTGCACTATTACCAACATTCTTGCCAGTTTGATCACATTGACGGTATCAGTGACTCTGTTTATAGAGCACAATACACCAGACAGATGTAAACACATAAACAACTACAGACAGTCGCTCAATCAAAGTAACATATGAAGAGTTTCTTACCAAAACGCTATCAAGGGAATCCATTTGCAGAAAAGTTGGTAAATTAGCTTTTATAGTTTAAAGAACTTATTGAAATTGGGTTGTTTTTTCCTAATCATGGCATAGGGTTGTTCGATGACAGACGTATTTGTTTGAGATCTATCACTTGATGGTTTATTTCAGAGACAAATAATCATGTTGTTTTTTTAGCAAAACGTAGTACTTTTAGGTTTTACACAGTCAATGTAACAAATAACTACTTTTTTTTTTATAAAGAACTGTACAAATGCTCCGTATGACATCAATATTTAAATAAGTAAGACAATTAAATCAATTTACAATTTAGTAATTTAGCAGACACTCTTATCCAGAGCGACTTACAGTTAGTGAGTGTATACATTTTTCATACTGGCCCCCCGTGGGAATCGAACCCACAACCCTGGTGTTGCAAGCGCCATGCTCTACCAACTGAGCTACATAAGAAAGACAGGTTCACCACTGCACTGTGAGCAGGGTTCGAACCTGCGCGGGGAAACCCCATTGGATTTCAAGTCCAACGCCTTAACCTCTCAGCCATCACAGCTTCTTAAAATCAGTACAGTAATATGAGATCTGTATGTAAAACATTTACATTTGACATTTTAGTAATTTAGCAGATACTCTTATCCAGAGTGATTTACAATTGCATTCATCTTAAGATAGCTAGATGAGACAACCACATATCGCAGTCAAATAACGGATATATAGCATTTAGCAAAAAAAAACAATTTTAATACACAATTTAAATCTATTAATGAAACATCTGAGAACAGTATTTGTTTACAAACACATTAAGGTATCCATAAGCAATCATTTCTGATGAAAAAAAACACAAATGTGAAAAATTGATGGATATAGCATTTTGGAAATAAACTCTTCATATACATACTACAGCTACTCAAAGTAACACCAAAGATAGGAGCACCATTAGCTTTCAAGGTGAGCAGTTTACCAGAAGGACAATCTCTACTGAAGCATCTCGATTAATATTTCCTAACAACTAGTGATGACAAAGAGAAAAAAAAAAAACACTTTGACCAATGTATGAAAACTATGAAAATTACACTTAAAAGTCTGAAAATCTATTCTGATGGTTAAATGAATATGGTTTGATTTTTTCCATAATTTTCTTTTTTCAACACTTCTTTCATTACCATTATCTTGGTCTAAATGATTGACAAATTGAAATTGGAGAGCAGTGGTGTTCCAAACATAACATATATGATAATAAACATACTGTATAACATGACATGTCATAAACGACAAATATATAAAGGTCAGAGAATGTGTTTCAATTTGGTTCATTATTCTTCCAATGGCAAATGAGAAGACACACTGAAACAATACATTTTGACAACTTTACATACTCTTGAGTTACTAAAAAGAAGGTGTTATATTGCTTTGTTGTACAAATCACAATTGTCGCTTGTGGATATGCTTTTATATAACTTATTTGGCAGCAATTAAACACAATGAGTTGTACAAGTTCTGTCTTGTGTTTCATTTACACTTTACTCCAAGCATCCAGGTAATGGATTAATAATACAGTTGTGGAAACCTCACAATGCTTTAGTTTTGAATGGTTCTACAATGAACAAAAAATATAAACCCAACATGCAACAATTTCAAAGATTTTACTGAGTTAAAGCTCATATAAGGAAATCAGTAAATTGAAATGAATTAATTAGGCCCTAATCTATGGATTTCACATGACTGGGAATACAGATATGCATCTGTTGGTCACCGACACCTTAAAAGAAAAAGAAGGGGCGTGGATCAGAAAACCAGTCAGTATCTGGTGTGACCACCATTTTCCTCATGCAGCACATATAGTTGATCAGGCTGTTGATTGTGGAATGTTGTCCCACTCCTCTTAAATGGCTGTGCAAAGTTGCTGGATATTGGAAGGAACTGGAACACGCTGTCGTACACATCGATCCAGAGCATCCCAAACATGCTCAATGGGTGACATGTCTGGTGAGTATGTAGGCTATGGAAGAACTGGGACATTTTCAGCTTACAGGAATTGTGTACAGATCCTTGCGACATGGGGCCGTGCATTATCATGCTGAAACATGAGGTGATGGAGGCGAATGAATGGCATGACATTGGGCCTCAGGATCTCGTCATGGTATCACTGTGCATTCAAATTGCCATTGATAAAATGCAATTGTGTTCATTGTCCGTAGCTTATGCCTGCTCATACCATAACCCCACCACCACCATGGGGCACTCTGTTCACAATATTGACATCAGCAAACCGCTTGCCCACACAACGCCATCTGTCCGTTACAGTTGAAACCGGGATTAATCCGTGAAGAGCACACTTCTCCAGCATGCCAGTGGCCATCGAAGGTGAGCATTCGCCCTCTGAAGTCGGTTACGACGCCAAACTGCAGTCAGGTCAAGACCCTGGTGAGGACGACTAGCACACAAATGAGCTCCTGAGACGGTCTCTGACTGTTTGTGCAGAAATTCTTCAGTTGTGTAAACTTACAGTTTCATCAGCTGTCCAGGTGACCGGTATCAGACGATCTCGCAGATGAAGAAGCCGGATGTGGAGGTCCTGGGCTGGCATGGTTACACGTGAGGCCGGTTGGACGTACTGCCAAAATCTCTAAAACGACATTGGAGGCGGCTTATGGTGGAGAAATGAATATTCAATTCTCTGGCAACAGCTCTGGTGAACATTCCTGCAGTCAGCATGCCAATTGCACGCTCACTCAAAACTTGAGACATCTGTGATATTGTGATGTGTGATAAAACTGCACATTTTAGAGTGGCCTTTTATTGTCCCCAGCACAAGGTGCATCTGTGTAATGATCATGCTGTTTAATCAGCTTCTTGATATGCCACACCTGTCAAGTGGATGGATTATATTGGCAAAGGAGAAATGCTCACTAACAGGGATGTAAACAAATTTGTGCAAAAAAAGTTGAGAGAAATAAGCTTTTTGTGCATATGGAAAATTTCTGGTAAATTTTATTTCAGATCATCAAACATGTGACCAACACTTAAAATGTTGCGTTTATATTTTTGTCCAGTGTACATTATCTTTCAATATGCTAATATCCTATGCAACTTCAATTTCACTAATGTTCTATGGCCATCTCATTAAACCTTTAGGGGAAAAAATCTAAGGTTCTGTACTCATAAAGCCAGTTTCCGAGACAAAGATTAAGTGGTGTGTATTCATGGATGCCGAGGGTAGATGTACCAAGAAAAAAACATGTTAAATAATTTATCTTTCGTGTCTCTGTGTTTCATCATTTTCCTTCAATTCTCAAGAGGCTGAATGTATCTCACCGGAGAAAGCATCCGAGAGAGCGAAACAGCGCCCCTCTGTCTCCCCAACATGCTGACCACACCGCTCGCATTGCAAAATAAATGTACACATACATGTTAATCAATCATTGCGCGTCAACAAGTCCTGCCTCTCCCATCTCCTCGTTGGTTTTTAGGAGCATTTACCTACGTGGGTGATGGAAAGATGAACTGAGGTACACACTCCAGTCCAGTTGGTGGTGGTAATGCACCTTTAAAGTTGGTTGCCAACCGCCATATAAAATCCAAAGAAGAAGAAGCCTGAAGGAGGAGAGATTACTAGAAACAAACTCGGTTTACCCTTTTATCTGTGGATTAATTGTCAGAGTAGAGGACCTTGTGGATTTCAGGTAAAATAACAACCCAATGATTATATCCCAAGACAAATTAGCTAGCAACAGTAAGCTAGCTAGCTAAATTGCCATACATTTTTAATGCTTTTCGACCTGTTTCCCAAATTAATATAGTTGGTTCAGAGTTCGTTTTGATATTTTCAACCTACGTGTCCTGATCGTGTCTGGTGTGACAATATCAACATTCACACAATGGTGCACGCGCAGCATGTATCCCATCTATCTGAGGCTGTCTTGTCAAAAAGAGTATGACGTTGTTGCCACCCGTATCATTGAATGCAATGGAAGCCACCGAGTAAAACATAATAACTGAAGGGTCCTGGTGAACCCAAAGAAAAGTTTAAAGGGAAGCCAGTTTGGATTGTTGTTCTCCGGTGGCTAGCTAGCTAGCTAAAATTGTCCCTTTTCTAAATTAGCCATGAATGGAGATAGGGATTTGGACTTGTGGCTTTACTTAATTCTCTGTACTCGCTGATTCTGATTCAACCATAAATTCATACATTGTGCCCCTGGACTGAGAGGATAGAAGTTCAATATGTAGCTAGATGTAGTAGGCTAACGTTATCTAGCTGGCTCATCATTGCCCATGAAAGGAAGTGAACTAACATGTTAAAGCAATTATCAAAACACATAGGTTAGTAATATGGCTTTTGTTTTCCTGGCTTCCCCAGTGATTTTATCCATGCTACGCTACCGCTAGTAAGGCTACTTCAATAGAGATTCTTCATGCAGCTTTTTAGTCCAGGACCCAGGACAAGTAGCACCATACCCTGTATACGGCACTCTGGTGCAGACACATTTGTAGTAAATAGCAATCATATATCAGCTGGCTGCTTTGGTTTAGGAGGAAGCAGACCAGCTGTGGAGCAAATGATGCTTTTCCTGTTCCATGTGCTGCATGTGTGAACATGCCGGCTCCTGGGGAGAACTTCACAGCTTTGGCACGATGTTTATAGAACGCTCCTGGGGAAGAACTTCACAGCTTTTGCATGATGTTTGGAGAAGGCTGCTGGAGAGAACCTCACAGCAATGGCACAATGTTTGGAGAAGGATCCTGGGGAGAACTTCACAGCTATGGTACGATGTTTAGAGAAGGCATCTGGGTGAGACAAGGGCTCTGTTTGGGCACTCTGAAGACACATTCGTCCTTACTCCCTTCCTTGAAGAAATGTATAGGACCAACAGTGGCTGGACTGATATAGTTCCAAAATAAGTTCCATTCAAGTATGTGCAATGAGTACCGACACAAATGAATGAAAACTAATTAGGTGCTAACGTAAGCTATATGCTAACATGACAAACTACTATACTCGAACATTTGATGGCTGTGATAAGTCATTCATGGACTAATTTCAAGGTAAGAAGGTTAAGACATTGGTAAAAATCAAAGGCACTTGCACACTTCCCGTCATGGACTTTGGTAGAAACCCCCTCCAGCCAATGCTTACTCCAAATCCAATGCTTTTAAATCCATGATCGGGGAGAAGGGTAGAAAATGCAGACGCAATCAGTCATGGACACAAAGTAGAGATTGGAACCCCAGAGGGACACTCCCTGGCAGACAGACTGGGCCCTGCCACAAGGCTAGTCGGCTGGATGCTTGTGAGTGACATTGAGCCTCAGTCGCAGGGCTGTCTGACCATAAACAAGGATAGCAGCAAACATTCCACAGCTTCAAGGACAAGACTCGAGTGCTCCCCGATACCCCCGTGTAAGGAGGAGGAGGACGTGCGGGAGGCAAACTCGGAGGAGTGCTATCTCCTGGCCCTAAAGATGAACCATGGCCCCTTGTTGGCATGGCCGCCTTTTAGCATTTCTGTGAAGCTTTGTGATTGAGAAGGACAAGTTTGATGTCGGAAACAACAATAGAATTTTCATGATTTAATGTGCGCCAAAGACGGTAAGATGAAAGGTGACGTTCATACTGAGGGGTTGGCGGGACTTTTAAATACCGCAATCATTGACTAGGTCGGGTTGGCGGAAATAAAAGTGCAGGCTTTTGTTGTCAGCAATACCTTTCAGATATAAAGAAAAGGCGGGAAAATCGTTGTTTGATCCCTGGCTTGACATATCACGGGAGGGAATGAATGTAATGACGCCTAGGCTGAGTTCTAATAAGTAATTAAATGTTGAGGGAAAATAAGATTAAAGCCCTGAGGGATGGCTTTAAAGTGGTGATTCACTGCCATTTCTGGATGTCTTATTCTATAGGCTCTGTGCACATGCTAGCTTTATATAACTTCCTGATTGGTTTCTACCGGTGCAGCTGTTCCCGCGTCAACACACAAATGCTAAATACACCTCCATTTTGTCGTATTTATTATCTGGTGAGGAAAAACTCAACAAAAAAAATGTTACGGTTTTGTTTCCACGTAGCATAGCAACTAACAACAAGCTGACATTAGCTGCATGCACCTATCACACTACCGTAGATTTTTAACTAGGGGGTGGCTAAAGTTAGCTGAGGTTTGTAGTTGCTGTTAAAAGATGGAATCCGTATTAGGGGGAAACGGCGCCGCTGTCTTTGTTGTTGTTCTGTTGACGGAAATGGAGGAGAGTAGCATTCAGCAGCGTGGTTTAAAAAATGGCGGTACATATTCTGCTGAACTATATTGCTCGTGCACTGATGTCAGGGTGAGAAACCATCTAACATTAGCGCCTAGATTATATCAGATCCGTGCTAGCCTACACCCACATAGCGTTTGTTTTGGCGGTGTCAAAACTCAAATCCACAAGCAGCTCCTTCCGTTATTTTATCACAGACACTGCCATTGGATGCAACGAAACCACCCGACGTTATCATCCCTTGCAGCATCGTTAGAAGTTCAAACACTCGAATGCGTGATGTTCTGTTGTGTACACCTCCATTAGACTGATACACTATAAATCCCCCCATCCAAATAAACATGACTGATACACTATAAATCCCCCACCCCCATCCAAATAAACATGACTGATACACTATAAATCCCCCCCATCCAAATAAACATGACTGATACATTATAAATCTCCCTCATCCAAATAAACATGACTGATACATTATAAATCTCCCCCATCCAAATAAACATGACTGATACATTATACATCTCCCCCATCCAAATAAACATGACTGATACACTATAAATCCCCCCCATCCAAATAAACATGACTGATACATTATAAATCCCCCATCCAAATAAACATGACTGATACATTATAAATCCCCCCATCCAAATAAACATGACCGATACATTATAAATCCCCCCATCCAAATAAACATGACTGATACATTATAAATCCCCCATCCAAATAAACATGACTGATACACTATAAATCCCCCCTCATCCAAATAAACATGACTGGTACACTTTAAATCCCCCCCATCCAAATAAACATGACTGATACACTATAAATCCCCCCCATCCAAATAAACATGACTGATACACTATAAATCCCCCCATCCAAATAAACATGACTGATACACTATAAATCTCCCCCATCCAAATAAACATGACTGATACACTATAAATCCCCCCATCCAAATAAACATGACTGATACATTATAAATCCCCCCCATCCAAATAAACATGACTGATACATTATAAATCCCCCCATCCAAATAAACATGACTGATACACTATAAATCCCCCCATCCAAATAAACATGACTGATACACTATAAAATCCCCCATCCAAATAAACATGACTGATACACTATAAATCCCCCATCCAAATAAACATGACTGATACACTATAAATCCCCCCCATCCAAATAAACATGACTGATACACTATAAATCCCCCCATCCAAATAAACATGACTGATACACTATAAATCCCCCTATCCAAATAAACATGACAGATACACTATAAACCCCCCCATCCAAATAAACATGACTGATACACTATAAACCCCCCCCATCCAAATAAACATGACTGATACATTATAAATCCCCCCATCCAAATAAACATGACTGATACACTATAAACCCCCCACCATCCAAATAAACATGACTGATACATTATAAATCCCCCATCCAAATAAACATGACTGATACATTATAAATAAACCCATCCAAATAAACATGACTGATACATTATAAATCCCCCCCATCCAAATAAACATGACTGATACACTATACAGTGGGGAAAAAAGTATTTAGTCAGCCACCAATCGTTACAAGTTCTCCCACTTAAAAAGTTGAGAGAGGGCCTGTAATTTTCATCATAGGTACACGTCAACTATGACAGACAAATTGAGAGGAAAAAAATCCAGAAAATCACATTGTAGGATTTTCTAATGAATTGATTTGCAAATTATGGTGGAAAATAAGTATTTGGTCACCTACAAACAAGCAAGATTTCTGGCTCTCACAGACCTGTAACTTCTTCTTTAAGAGGCCTCCTCTGTCCTCCACTCGTTACCTGTATTAATGGCACCTGTTTGAACTTGTTATCAGTATAAAAGACACCTGTCCACAACCTCAAACAGTCACACTCAAACTCCACTATGGCCAAGACCAAAGAGCTGTCAAAGGACACCAGAAACAAAATTGTAGACCTGCACCAGGCTGGGAAGACTGAATCTGCAATAGGTAAGCAGCTTGGTTTGAAGAAATCAACTGTGGGAGCAATTATTAGGAAATGGAAGACATACAAGACCACTGATAATCTCCCTCGATCTGGGGCTCCACGCAAGATCTCACCCCGTGGGGTCAAAATGATCACAAGAACGGTGAGCAAAAATCCCAGAACCACACGGGGGGACCTAGTGAATGACCTGCAGAGAGCTGGGACCAAAGTAACAAAGCCTACCATCAGTAACACACTACGCCGCCAGGGATTCAAATCCTGCAGTGCAAGACGTGTACCCCTGCTTAAGCCAGTACATGTCCAGGCCCGTCTGAAGTTTGCTAGAGTGCATTTGGATGATCCAGAAGAGGATTGGGAGAATGTCATATGGTCAGATGAAACCAAAATATAACTTTTGGTAAAAACTCAACTCGTCTTGTTTGGAGGACAAAGAATGCTGAGTTGCATCCAAAGAACACTCATACCTACTGTGAAGCATGGGGGTGGGAAACATCATGCTTTGGGGGCTGTTTTTCTGCAAAGGGACCAGGACGACTGATCCGTGTAAAGGAAAGAATGAATGGGGCCATGTATCTGAGATTTTGAGTGAAAACCTCCTTCCATCAGCAAGGGCATTGAAGATGAAACGTGGCTGGGTCTTTCTGCATGACAATGATCCCAAACACACCGCCCGGGCAACGAAGGAGTGGGTAAGAAGCATTTCAAGGTCCTGGAGTGGCCTAGCCAGTCTCCAGATCTCAACACCATAGAAAATCTTTTTGGAGGGGAGTTGAAAGTCTGTGTTGCCCAGCGACAGCCCCAAAACATCACTGCTCTAGAGGAGATCTGCATGGAGGAATGGGCCAAAATACCAGCAACAGTGTGTGAAAACCTTGTGAAGACTTACAGAAAACGTTTGACCTGTGTCATTGCCAACAAAGCTTATATAACAAAGTATTGAGAAACTTTTGTTATTGACCAAATACTTATTTTCCACCATAATTTGCAAATAAATTCATAAAAAATCCTACAATTTGATTTTCTGGATTTTTTTTCCTAATTTTGTCTGTCATAGTTGACGTGTACCTATGATGACAATTACAGGACTCTCTCATCTTTTTATGTGGGAGAACTTGCACAATTGTTGGCTGACTAAATACTTTTTTCCCCCACTGTAAATCCCCCCATCCAAATAAACATGACTGATACACTATAAATACCCCCCATCCATATAAACATGACTGATACACTATAAATCTCCCCCATCCAAATAAACATGACTGATACATCATAAATCCCCCCATCCAAATAAACATGACTGATACATTATAAATCCCCCCATCCAAATAAACATGACTGATACATTATAAATCCCCCCATCCAAATAAACATGACTGATACACTATAAATCCCCCCTTATCCAAATAAACATGACTGATACATTATAAATCCCCCCATCTAAATAAACATGACTGATACATTATAAATCCCCCCATCCAAACAAACATGACTGATACACTATAAATCCCCCCATCCAAATAAACATGACTGATACATTATAAATCCCCCCCATCCAAATAAACATGACTGATACATTATAAATACCCCCCATCCAAATAAACATGACTGATACATTATAAATCCCCCATCCAAATAAACATGACTGATACATTATAAATCCCCCCCATCCAAATAAACATGACTGATACACTATAAATCCCCCCATCCAAATAAACATGACTGATACATTATAAATCCCCCCCATCCAAATAAACATGACTGATACATTATAAATCCCCCCCATCCAAATAAACATGACTGATACACTATAAATCCCCCCCATCCAAATAAACATGACTGGTACACTTTAAATCCCCCATCCAAATAAACATGACTGATACATTATAAATCCCCCCCATCCAAATAAACATGACTGATACATTATAAATCCCCCCCATCCAAATAAACATGACTGATACACTATAAATCCCCATCCAAACAAACATGACTGATACATTATAAATCCCCCATCCAAATAAACATGACTGATACACTATAAATCCCCCTCATCCAAATAAACATGACTGGTACACTTTAAATCCCCCCCATCCAAATAAACATGACTGATACACTATAAATCCCCCCATCCAAATAAACATGACTGATACACTATAAATCCCCCATCCAAATAAACATGACTGATACACTATAAATCTCCCCCATCCAAATAAACATGACTGATACACTATAAATCCCCCCATCCAAATAAACATGACTGATACATTATAAATCCCCCATCCAAATAAACATGACTGATACATTATAAATCCCCCCATCCAAATAAACATGACTGATACACTATAAATCCCCCCCATCCAAATAAACATGACTGATACACTATAAATCCCCCCATCCAAATAAACATGACTGATACACTATAAATCCCCCCATCCAAATAAACATGACTGATACACTATAAATCCCCCCCATCCAAATAAACATGACAGATACACTATAAATCCCCCATCCAAATAAACATGACTGATACACTATAAACCCCCCATCCAAATAAACATGACTGATACATTATAAATCCCCCCATCCAAATAAACATGACTGATACACTATAAACCCCCCCCATCCAAATAAACATGACTGATACATTATAAATCCCCCCCATCCAAATAAACATGACTGATACATTATAAATACCCCCCATCCAAATAAACATGACTGATACATTATAAATCCCCCCCATCCAAATAAACATGACTGATACACTATAAATCCCCCCCCATCCAAATAAACATGACTGATACACTATAAATACCCCCATCCATATAAACATGACTGATACACTATAAATCTCCCCCATCCAAATAAACATGACTGATACATTATAAATCCCCCCATCCAAATAAACATGACTGATACATTATAAATCCCCCCATCCAAATAAACATGACTGATACATTATAAATCCCCCCCATCCAAATAAACATGACTGATACACTATAAATCCCCCTCATCCAAATAAACATGACTGATACACTATAAATCCCCCATCCAAATAAACATGACTGATACACTATAAATCCCCCCATCCAAATAAACATGACTGATACACTATAAATCCCCCATCCAAATAAAACATGACTGATACATTATAAATCCCCCATCCAAATAAACATGACTGATACATTATAAATCCCCCATCATCCAAATAAACATGACTGATACACTATAAATCCCCCCATCCAAATAAACATGACTGATACACTATAAACCCCCCATCCAAATAAACATGACTGATACACTATAAATCCCCCCATCCAAATAAACATGACTGGTACACTTTAAATCCCCCATCCAAATAAACATGACTGATACATTATAAATCCCCCCATCCAAATAAACATGACTGATACATTATAAATCCCCCCCCATCCAAATAAACATGACTGATACACTATAAATCCCCCCCCATCCAACTAAACATGATTGATACACTATAAAAATCCCCCATCCAAATAAACATGACTGATACACTATAAATCCCCCCATCCAAACAAACATGACTGATACAGCTTATAAATCCCCCCATCCAAATAAACATGACTGATACACTATAAATCCCCCTCATCCAAATAAACATGACTGGTACACTTTAAATCCCCCCCATCCAAATAAACATATTGATACTCTATAAATCCCCCCCATCCAAATAAACATGACTGATACACTATAAATCCCCCATCCAAATAAACATGACTGATACACTATAAATCCCCCCATCCAAATAAACATGACTGATACACTATAAATCCCCCCCATCCAAATAAACATGACTGATACACTATAAATCCCCCATCCAAATAAACATGACAGATACACTATAAATCCCCCCATCCAAATAAACATGACTGATACACTATAAACCCCCCCATCCAAATAAACATGACTGATACATTATAAATCCCCCCATCCAAATAAACATGACTGATACACTATAAACCCCCCACCATCCAAATAAACATGACTGATACATTATAAATCCCCCCATCCAAATAAACATGACTGATACATTATAAATACCCCCCATCCAAATAAACACGACTGATACACTATAAATCCCCCCCATCCAAATAAACATGACTGATACACTATAAATCCCCCCATCCAAATAAACATGACTGATACACTATAAATACCCCCCATCCATATAAACATGACTGATACACTATAAATCTCCCCCATCCAAATAAACATGACTGATACATTATAAATCCCCCCATCCAAATAAACATGACTGATACATTATAAATCCCCCCCATCCAAATAAACATGACTGATACATTATAAATCCCCCCCCATCCAAATAAAACATGACTGATACACTATAAATCCCCCTCATCCAAATAAACATGACTGATATACTATAAATCCCCATCCAAATAAACATGACTGATACACTATAAATCCCCCATCCAAATAAACATGACTGATACACTATAATTCCCCCCATCCAAAATAAACATGACAGATACACTATAAATCCCCCCATCCAAATAAACATGACTGATACACTATAAACCCCCCCACATCCAAATAAACATGACTGATACATTATAAATCCCCCCATCCAAATAAACATGACTGATACACTATAAACCCCCCCACCATCCAAATAAACATGACTGATACATTATAAATCCCCCCCCATCCAAATAAACATGACTTATACATTATAAATACCCCCCATCCAAATAAACATGACTGATACATTATAAATCCCCCCCATCCAAATAAACATGACTGATACACTATAAATCCCCCCCCATCCAAATAAACATGACTGATACACTATAAATACCCCCCCATCCATATAAACATGACTGATACACTACAAATCTCCCCCATCCAAATAAACATGACTCCGATACATTATAAATCCCCATCCAAATAAACATGACTGATACATTATAAATCCCCCCATCCAAATAAACATGACTGATACATTATAAATCCCCCATCCAAATAAACATGGCTGATACACTATAAATCCCCCTCATCCAAATAAACATGACTGGATACATTATAAATCCCCCCATCCAAATAAACATGACTGATACATTATAAATCCCCCCATCCAAATAAACATGACTGATAACACTATAAATCCCCCATCCAAATAAACATGACTGATACATTATAAATCCCCCCCATCCAAATAAACATGACTGATACGACTATAAATCCCCCCATCCAAATAAACATGACTGATACATTATAAATACCCCCATCCAAATAAACATGACTGATACATTATAAAATCCCCCCCATCCAAATAAACATGACTGATACATTATAAATCCCCCCATCCAAATAAACATGACTGATACACTATAAATCCCCCCATCCAAATAAACATGACAGATACATTATAAATACCCCCCATCCAAATAAACATGACTGATACATTATAAATCCCCCCCATCCAAATAAACATGACTGATACACTATAAATCCCCCCCCATCCAAATAAACATGACTGATACATTATAAATACCCCATCCAAATAAACACGTGACTGATACATTAGTAAATCCCCCCATCCAAATAAACATGACTGATACACTATAAATCCCCCCCATCCAAATAAACATGACCGGTACACTTTAAATCCCCCATCCAAATAAACATGACTGATACATTATAAATCCCCCCCATCCAAATAAACATGACTGATACATTATAAATCCCCCCATCCAAATAAACATGACTGATACACTATAAATCCCCCATTCCAAATAAACATGACTGATACACTATAAATCCCCCCCCATCCAAATAAACATGACTGATACACTATAAATCCCCCCCATCCAAATAAACATGACTGATACACTATAAATCCCCCCATCCAAATAAACATGACTGATACACTATAAATCCCCCCATCCAAATAAACATGACTGATACACTATAAATCCCCCACAATCCAAATAAACATGACTGATACACTATAAATCCCCCATCCAAATAAACATGACTGATACACTATAAATCCCCCATCCAAATAAACATGACTGATACACTATAAATCCCCATCCAAATAAACATGACTGATACATTATAAATCCCCCATCCAAATAAACATGACTGATACACTATAAACCCCCACCATCCAAATAAACATGACTGATACATTATAAATCCCCCCATCCAAATAAACATGACTGATACATTATAACTCCCCCATCCAAATAAACATGACTGATACATTATAAATCCCCCCATCCAAATAAACATGACTGATACACTATAAATCCCCCCCATCCAAGTAAACATGACTGATACACTATAAATAACCCCATCCATATAAACATGACTGATACACTATAAATCTCCCCATCCAAATAAACATGACTGATACATTATAAATCCCCCATCCAAATAAACATGACTGATACATTATAAATCCCCCCCATCCAAATAAACATGACTGATACATTATAAATCCCCCCCATCCAAATAAACATGACTGATACACTATAAATCCCCTCATCAAATAAACATGACTGATACAATTATACCAATTTCATCAAATAAACAGTGACTGATACATTATAAATCCCCCCATCCGAAATAAACATGACTGATACATTATAAATCCCCCCATCCAAATAAACATGACTGATACATTATAAATCCCCCCATCCAAATAAACATGACTGATACACTATAAAATCCCCCATCCAAATAAACATGACTGATACATTATAAATACCCCCCATCCAAATAAACATGACTGATACATTATAAATCCCCCCATCCAAATAAACATGACTGATACACTATAAATCCCCCCATCCAAATAAACATGACTGATACACTATAAACCCCCCCATCCAAATAAACATGACTGATACACTATAAATCCCCCCCCCATCCAAACAAACATGACTGATACATTATAAATCCCCCCATCCAAATAAACATGACTGATACACTATAAATCCCCCCCATCCAAATAAACATGACTGATACACTATAAATCCCCCCTCATCCAAATAAACATGACTGATACATTATAAATCCCCCCCATCCAAATAAACATGACTGATACATTATAAATCCCCCATCCAAATAAACATGACTGATACACTATAAATCCCCCCATCCAAATAAACATGACTGATACATTATAAATCCCCCCCATCCAAATAAACATGACTGATACACTATAAATCCCCCCCATCCAAATAAACATGACTGATACACTATAAATCCCCCATCCAAATAAACATGACTGATACACTATAAATCCCCCCCATCCAAATAAACATGACTGATACACTATAAATCCCCCCATCCAAATAAACATGACTGATACACTATAAATCTCCCCCATCCAAATAAACATGACTGATACACTATAAATCCCCCCCATCCAAATAAACATGACTGATACACTATAAACCCCCCCCCATCCAAATAAACATGACTGATACACTATAAATCCCCCCATCCAAATAAACATGACTGATACTATAAATCCCCATCCAAATAAACATGACTGATACACTATAAATCCCCCCATCCAAATAAACATGACTGATACACTATAAATCCCCCCATCCAAATAAACATGACTGATACACTATAAATCCCCATCCAAATAAACATGACTGATACACTATAAACCCCCACCATCCAAATAAACATGACTGATACATTATAACTCCCCCATCCAAATAAACATGACTGATACATTATAAATACCCCCATCCAAATAAACATGACTGATACATTATAAATCCCCCCATCCAAATAAACATGACTGATACACTATAAATCCCCCCATCCAAATAAACATGACTGATACACTATAAATACCCCCCATCCATATAAACATGACTGATACACTATAAATCCCCCCCATCCAAATAAACATGACTGATACATTATAAATCCCCCATCCAAATAAACATGACTGATACATTATAAATCCCCCCATCCAAATAAACATGACTGATACATTATAAATCCCCCATCCAAATAAACATGACTGATACACTATAAATCCCCCTCATCCAAATAAACATGACTGATACATTATAAATCCCCCCATCCAAATAAACATGACTGATACATTATAAATCCCCATCCAAATAAACATGACTGATACACTATAATTCCCCCCATCCAAATAAACATGACTGATACACTATAAATCCCCCATCCAAATAAACATGACTGATACACTATAAACCCCCTCATCCAAATAAACATGACTGATACATTGTAAATCCCCCATCCAAATAAACATGACTGATACACTATAAATCCCCCATCCAAATAAACATGACTGATACATTATAAATATCCCCCCATCCAAATAAACATGACTGATACGATTATAAATCCCCCCCATCCAAATAAACATGACTGATACATTATAAATCCCCCCCCATCCAAATAAACATGACTGATACACTATAAATCTCCCCCCATCCAAATAAACATGACTGATGCATTATCAAATCCCCCCATCCAAATAAAACACTTGACTGATACACTATAAATCCCCCCATCCAAATAAACATGACTGGTACACTTTAAATCCCCCCATCCAAATAAACATGACTGATACACTATAAATCCCCCCATCCAAATAAACATGACTGATACACTATAAAAATCCCCCCATCCAAATAAACACGACTGATACACTATAAATCCCCATCAAATAAACATGACTGATACACATAAATCCCCCCATCCAAATAAACATGACTTACACTATAAACCCCCCATCCAAATAAACATACTGATCACACTACTAAACCCCCCCATCCAAATAAACTGACTGATACACTATAAATCCCCCTCATCCAAACATAAACATGACTGATACACTATAAATCCCCCCCATCCAAAATAAACATGACTGATACTTTGCAAATCCCCCATCCAAATAAACATGACTGATACACTATAAACCCCCCATCCAAATAAACATGACTGATACGACTATAAATCCCCCCCATCCAAATAAACATGACAGATACACTATAAATCCCCCATCCAAATAAACATGACTGATACACTATAAACCCCCCCATCCAAATAAACATGACTGATACATTATAAATCCCCGCCATCCAAATAAACATGACTGATACACTATAAACCCCCCACCATCCAAATAAACAACTGATACATTATAAATCCCCCCATCCAAATAAACATGACTGATACATTATAAATACCCCCCATCCAAATAAACATGACTGATACATTATAAATCCCCCCCATCCAAATAAACATGACTGATACACTATAAATCCCCCCCATCCAAATAAACATGACTGATACACTATAAATACCCCCCATCCATATAAACATGACTGATACACTATAAATCTCCCCCATCCAAATAAACATGACTGATGCATTATAAATCCCCCATCCAAATAAACATGACTGATACATTATAAATCCCCCATCCAAATAAACATGACTGATACATTGTAATCCCCCCATCCAAATAAACATGACTGATACACTATAAATCCCCCTCATCCAAATAAACAGAGACTGATATACTATAAATCCCCCATCCAAATAAACATGACTGATACAGACTATAAATCCCCCATCCAAATAAACATGACTGATACACTATAATTTCCCCCCATCCAAATAAACATGACAGATACACTATAAATCCCCCCATCCAAATAAACATGACTGATACACTATAAATCCCCCCATCCAAATAAACATGACTGATACATTACAAATCCCCCATCCAAATAAACATGACTGATACACTATAAACCCCCCCACCATCCAAATAAACATGACTGATACATTATAAATCCCCCATCCAAATAAACATGACTTATACATTATAAATACCCCCCCATCCAAATAAACATGACTGATACATTATAAATCCCCCATCCAAATAAACATGACTGATACACACTATAAATCCCCCCATCCAAATAAACACGACTGATACACTATAAATCCCCCATCCATATAAACATGACTGATACACTACAAATCTCCCCCATCCAAATAAACATGACTGATACATTATAAATCCCCCATCCAAATAAACATGACTGATACATTATAAATCCCCCCATCCAAATAAACATGACTGATACATTATAAATCCCCCCATCCAAATAAACATGGCTGATACACTATAAATCCCCCTCATCCAAATAAACATGACTGATACATTATAAATCCCCCCATCCAAATAAACATGACTGATACATTATAAATCCCCCATCCAAATAAACATGACTGATACACTATAAATCCCCCCATCCAAATAAACATGACTGATACATTATAAATCCCCCATCCAAATAAACATGACTGATACACTATAAATCCCCCCATCCAAATAAACATGACTGATACATTATAAATACCCCTATCCAAATAAACATGACTGATACATTATAAATCCCCCATCCAAATAAACATGACTGATACATTATAAATCCCCCCATCCAAATAAACATGACTGATACACTATAAATCCCCCCATCCAAATAAACATGACAGATACATTATAAATCCCCCCATCCAAATAAACATGACTGATACATTATAAATCCCCCCATCCAAATAAACATGACTGATACACTATAAATCCCCCATCCAAATAAACATGACTGATACATTATAAATACCCCCCATCCAAATAAACATGAACTGATACATTATAAATCCCCCCCATCCAAATAAACATGACTGATACACTATAAATCCCCCCCATCCAAATAAACATGACCGATACACTTTAAATCCCCCCATCCAAATAAACATGACTGATGCATTATAAATCCCCCCATCCAAATAAACATGACTGATACATTATAAATCCCCCATCCAAATAAACATGACTGATACACTATAAATCCCCCCATCCAAATAAACATGACTGATACACTATAAATCCCCCCATCCAAATAAACATGACTGATAACTATAAATCTCCCCCATCCAAATAAACATGACTGATACACTATAAATCCCCATCCAAATAAACATGACTGATACACTATAAATCCCCCCATCCAAATAAACATGACTGATACACTATAAATCCCCCCATCCAAATAAACATGACAGATACACTATAAATCCCCCCATCCAAATAAACATGACTGATACACTATAAACCCCCCATCCAAATAAACATGACTGATACATTATAAATCCCCCATCCAAAATAAACATGACTGATACACTATAAACCCCCCCACCATCCAAATAAACATGACTGATGCATTATAAATCCCCCATCCAAATAAACATGACTGATACATTATAAATACCCCCATCCAAATAAACATGACTGATACATTATAAATCCCCCATCCAAATAAACATGACTGATACACTATAAATCCCCCCCCATCCAAGTAAACATGACTGATACACTATAAATAACCCCATCCGTATAAACATGACTGATACACTATAAATCTCCCCCATCCAAATAAACATGACTGATACATTATAAATCCCCCCATCCAAATAAACATGACTGATACATTATAAATCCCCCCATCCAAATAAACATGACTGATACATTATAAATCCCCCCATCCAAATAAACATGAGACTGATACACTATAAATCCCCCTCATCCAAATAAACATGACTGATACATTATAAATCCCCCCATCCAAATAAACATGACTGATACATTATAAATCCCCCCATCCAAATAAACACGACTGATACACTATAAATCCCCCCATCCAAATAACATGACTGATACATTATAAATCCCCCATCCAAATAAACATGACTGATACACTATACATCCCCCATCCAAATAAACACGACTGATACATTATAAATACCCCCCATCCAAATAAACATGACTGATACATTATAAATCCCCCATCCAAATAAACATGACTGATACATTATAAATCCCCCCATCCAAATAAACATGACTGATACCTACAAATCCCCCCATCCAAATAAACATGACTGATACATTATAAATCCCCCCATCCAAATGAACATGACTGATACATTATAAATCCCCCCATCCAAATAAACATGACTGATACATTATAAATCCCCCCATCCAAATAAACATGACTGATACATTATAAATACCCCCATCCAAATAAACATGACTGATACACTATAAAATCCCCCCATCCAAATAAACATGACTGATACACTATAAATCCCCCCATCCAAATAAACATGACTGATACACTATAAATACCCCTATCCATATAAACATGACTGATACATTATAAATCCCCCATCCAAATAAACATGACTGATACACTATAAATCCCCCCATCCAAATAAACATGACTGATACATTATAAATCCCCCTCATCCAAATAAACATGACTGATACACTATAAATCCCCCCATCCAAACAAACATGACTGATACACTATAAATCCCCCCATCCAAATAAACATGACTGATACATTATAAATCCCCCATCCAAATAAACATGACTGATACACTATAAATCCCCCCATCCAAATAAACATGACTGACACACTATAAATCCCCCCCATCCAAGATAAAACATGACTGATACATTATAAATCCCCCCATCCAAATAAACATGACTGATACACTATAAATCCCCCTCATCCAAATAAACATGACTGATACACTATAAATCCCCCCATCCAAATAAACATGACCTGATACACTATAAATCCCCCCATCCAAATAAACATGACTGATACACTATAATTCCCCCTCATCCAAATAAACATGACTGATAGCATTATAATCCCCCATCCAAATAAACATGACTGATACACTATAAATCCCCCTCATCCAAATAAACATGACTGATACATTATAAATCCCCCATCCAAAATAAACATGACTGATACATTATAAATACTCCCCCATCCAAATAAACATGACTGATACATTATAAATCCGCCCCATCCAAATAAACATGACTGATACATTATAAATCCCCCCATCCAAATAAACATGACTGATACACTAGTAAATCCCCCCATCCAAATAAACATGACTGATACACTATAAATCCCCCCCCATCCAAATAAACATGACTGATACACTATACATCTCCCCCCATCCAAATAAACATGACTGATACACTATAAATCCCCCATCCAAATAAACATGGCGGATACACTATAAATCCCCCCCCATCCAAATAAACAGTGACTGATACACTGTAAATCCCCCCATCCAAATAAACATGACTGATACACTCTAAATCCCCCCATCCAAATAAACATGACTCATACATTATAAATCCCACCCATCCAAATAAACATGACTGAAACATTATAAATCCCCCCCATCCAAATAAACATGACTGATACATTATAAATCCCCCCATCCAAATAAACATGACTGATACATTATAAATCCCCCCATCCAAATAAACATGACTGATACAATAAATCCCCCATCCAAATAAACACGACTGATACACTATAATCCTCCCGATCCAAATAAACATGACTGATCCACTATAAATCCCCC
Organism: Coregonus clupeaformis; assembly: GCF_020615455.1. NCBI lineage: Eukaryota > Metazoa > Chordata > Actinopteri > Salmoniformes > Salmonidae > Coregonus > Coregonus clupeaformis. The sequence continues at coordinate 8,172,670 of NC_059205.1, read as the reverse complement.
TCATCCAAATAAACATGACTGATACATTATAAATCCCCCATCCAAATAAACTGACTGATACATTATAATCCCCCATCCAAATAAACATGACTGATACACTATAAATCCCCCCATCCAAATAAACATACTGATACATTATAAATCCCCCCATCCAAAATAAACACGACTGATACAGACTATACATCCCCCCCCTCATCCAAATAAACATGACTGATACATTATAATACCCCATCCAAATAAACATGACTGATACATTGTAATCCCCCATCCAAATAAACATGAAACCTGATACATTATAAATCCCCCCATCCAAATAAACATGACTGATACACTATAAATCCCCCATCCAAATAAACATGACTGATACAATATAAATCCCCCATCCAAATAAACATGACTGATAGCACTATAAATCCCCCCCATCCAAATAAACGACTGATACATTATGAATACCCCGCATCCAAATAAACATGACTGATAGCATTATAAATACCCCCATCCAAATAAACACTTACTGATACACTATAAATCCCCCATCCAAATAAACACTGACTGATACACTATCAATCCCCCCATCCAAATAAACATGACTGATACACTATAAATTACCCCATCCATATAAACATGACTGATACATTATAAATCCCCCCATCCAAATAAACATACTGATACACTATGAAATCCCCCATCCAAATAAGCTGACTGATACATTATAAATCCCCCTCATCCAAATAAACATGACTGATACACTATAAATCCCCCCATCCAAACAAACATGACTGATACAGCCTATAAATCCCCCCATCCAAATAAACATGACTGATACATTATAAATCCCCCATCCAAATAAACATGACTGATACTCTATAAATCCCCCCATCCAAATAAACATGACTGATACACTATAAATCCCCCCATCCAAATAAACATGACTGACACACTAGCTAAATCCACCCCCCTACATCCAAATAAACATGACTGATACATTACTAAATCCCCCCATCCAAATAAACATGACTGATCACACTATAAATCCCCCCTCATCCAAATAAACACTGACTGATACACCATAAATCCCCCCCATCAAATAAACATGACTGATACACTATAAATCCCCCCATCCAAATAAACATGGGACTGATACACTATAATTCCCCCTCATCCAAAATAAACATGACTGATACATTATAAGTCCCCCATCCAAATCAAACATGACTGATACACTATAAATCCCCCTCATCCAAATGGAAACATGTGATACATTATAAATCCCCCATCCAAATAAACATGACTGATATTTATCCCCCATCCATCATTTCATTATATACCCCCATCCAAATCTATTACATTATAATCCAAATAAACATGACTGATACATTATAAATCCCCCATCCAAATAAACATACTATCACTTAATCCCCCCCATCCAAATAACATGCTGATACACTATCATCCCCCCATCCAAATAAACATACTATCACTATATCTCCCCCATCCAAATACACTTACTATAATAAATCCCCCCATCCAAATAAACATGCCGGATACACTATAAATCCCATCCAAAATAAACATGACTGATACACTATAAATCCCCCATCCAAATAAACATGACTATACACCTCTAAATCCCCCCATCCAAATAAACATTACTATACATTATAAATCCCCCCATCCAAATAAACATGACTGATACATTATAAATCCTCCCCCATCCAAATAAACATGACTGATAACATTATAAATCCCCCCATCCAAATAAACATGACTGATACATTATAAATCCCCCATCCAAATAAACATGACTCGATACACTATAAATCCCCCATCCAAATAAACATGACTGATACACTATAAATCCCCCATCCAAATAAACATGACTGATACACACTATCAAATCCCCCCATCCAAATAAACATGACTGATACACTATAAATCCCCCCCATCCAAATAAACATGACGGATACACTATAAATCCCCCCCATCCAAACAAACATGACTAACAACGAACTATCATGGTCCAAACACACCAAGACAGTCGTGAAGAGGGCACGACAAAGCCTATTCCCCCTCAGGAGACTCAAAAAGATTTGGCATGGGTCCTCAGATCCTCAAAAAATTCTACAGCTGCACCATCGAGCATCCTGACTGGTTGCATCACCGCCTGGTATGGCAACTGCTTGGCCTCTGACCCAAGAGCACTACAGAGGGTAGTGCGTCACGGCCCAGTACATCACTGGGGCAAAGCTCCCTGCCATCCAGGACCTCTATACCAGACGGTGTCAGAGGAAGGCCCTCAAAATTGTCAAAGACTCCAGCCACCCTAGTCATAGACTGTTCTCTCTGCTGCCGCACGGCAGCGGTACCGAGGAGTACAAGTCTAGGGTCCAAAAAAGACTTCTCAACAGCTTCTACCCCCCAAGCCATAAGACTCCTGAACAGCTAATCATGGCTACCGGGACTATTTTGCACTGCCCCCCCACCCCATCCTTTTACGCTGCTGCTACTCTGTTAAGTATTTGTGCATAGTCACTTTAACTCTACCCACTGTACATATTACCTCAACTACCTCCAACTATCGGTGCCCCCACATTGACTCTGCAACGGTCCCCCTGTATATATAGCCTCCCTACTGTCACTTTATTTGACTGTATATATAGCCTCCTACTGTCACTTTATTTTACTTCTGTCTTTTTTCTCAACACTTTTTTTGTTGTTGTTTTATTCTTACTTTTTTGTTTAAAATAAATGCACTGTTGGTTAAGGGCTGTAAGTAAGCATTTCACTGCAATGTCTGCACCTGTTGTATTCGGCGCATGTGACCAATAAAATTTGATTTGATTTGATTTGATTTGATACACTATAAATCCCCCCCATCCAAATAAACATGACTGATACACTATAAATCCCCCCATCCAAATAAACATGACTGATACACTATAAATCCCCCCATCCAAATAAACATGACTGATACATTATAAATCCCCCATCCAAATAAACATGACTGATACACTATAAATCCCCCATCCAAATAAACATGACTGATACACTATAAATCCCCCCCATCCAAATAAACATGACTGATACACTATAAATCCCCCATCCAAATAAACATGACTGATACACTATAAATCCCCCCATCCAAATAAACATGACTGATACACTAAAATCCCCCATCCAAATAAACATGACTGACAATAAAATTATTCTATAAATCCCCCATCCAAATAAACATGACTGATAACTATAAATCCCCCCATCCAAATAAACATGACGGATACATTATAAATCCCCCCATCCAAATAAACATGACTGATACACTATAAATCCCCCCCCATCCAAAATAAACATGACTGATACACTATAAATCCCCCCATCCAAATAAACATGACTGATACACTATAAATCCCCCCATCCAAATAAACATGACTGATACATTATAAATCCCCCCCATCCAAATAAACATGACTGATACACTATAAATCCCCCCCATCCAAATAAACATGACGGATACATTATAAATCCCCCCCATCCAAATAAACATGACTGATACACTATAAATCCCCCCCATCCAAATAAACATGACTGATACACTATAAATCCCCCATCCAAATAAACATGACTGATACACTATAAATCCCCATCAATTCTCAAACCATCCAAATAACATGCACTGATACACTATAAATCCCCCCATCCAAATAAACATGACTGATACATTATAAATCCCCCCATCCAAATAAACATGACTGATACACTATAAATCCCCCCATCCAAATAAACATGACTGATAAATTATAAATCCCCCCATCCAAATAAACATGACTGATAACACTATAAATCCCCCCATCCAAATAAACATGACGGATACATTATAAATCCCCCCATCCAAATAAACATGACTGATACACTATAAATCCCCCATCCAAATAAACATGACTGATACATTATAAATCCCCCCCCATCCAAATAAACATGACTGATACACTATAAAGCCCCCCATCCAAATAAACACTGACTGATACATTGCATAAATCCCCCCATCCAAATAAACATGACTGATACATTATAAATCCCCCCCATCCAAATAAACATGACTGATACACTATAAATCCTCTAACGCAGTAGCGATCATAAGGAAGGAAGTGGTTGGTGACACAAGAGCAGCCGCTCACCTGCTTGACACCTCATACCACGGATGTCGGCCAATGCGGGTTAGTGCTCGATCTGATTTAATCGAGCCTTAAGTTATAAAATACTGAACATCCCCTTTAACGTCCCCTTTAACGTCCCCTTTAACATCCCCTTTAACGTCCCCTTTAACATCCCCTTTAACGTCCCCTTTAACATCCCCTTTAACGTCCCCTTTAACGTCCCCTTTAACATCCCCCTTAACATCCCCTTTAACGTCCCCTTTAACAACCCCTTTAACGTCCCCTTTAACATCCCCTTTAACAACCCCTTTAACATCCCCTTTAACGTCCCCTTTAACATCCCCTTTAACGTCCCCTTTAACATCCCCTTTAACGTCCCCTTTAACGTCCCCTTTAACATCCCCCTTAACATCCCCTTTAACATCCCCTTTAACAACCCCTTTACGTCTTTAACTCCCCTTTAACATCCTTTAACGTCCCCTTTTCCTTCCTTTAACATCCCCTTTAACATCCCCTTTACGTCCCTTTAACATCCCTTTAACATTCCCTAAATCCCCTTTAACATCCCCTTTAACGTCCACTTTAACATCCCCTTTAACATCCCCTTTAACATCCCCTTTAACATCCCCTTTAACATCCCCTTTAACATCCCCTTTAACGTCCCCTTTAACATCCCCTTTAACATCCCTTTTAACATCATAGTCATGGGGTCTATTCGTTTATTCATCGTTTTTAAAATACACAACAGGTCCTAGTGCTTTACATTATGCAAGTTAATGCAAATGTACATTAACATTTTGTTGATTTAGCAGACAGTCTTATCCAGAGCGGCTTACATTCAGTGCATACAACTTAGTTCGGTGAAACGACCACATATCACAGTCACTGCAAGTGAAGCTTTCCTCAATAAAGCAGTTATCGGTCAAATGAGTGCTAGTGAGAAACCAAGTGTAAGAAAGACAAGCAGGGCAATAAAAGTGTTAGACTGAAATATTATTATAGAGAATTAATCTTGGAAGTCTAGTTACCCATGTTGGACACCTATCAACAGGTTGTCATAAGAAAATGTATAGATATATAACTGTCATGTTGCGTATTCAAAAAATATGTGGTAAAAGTAATGTTTATGCACATTGTAGAACATTATGCATAGATCCTTGCTACTTTAATCAGCTCATTCTCACTGCTTTTGTTTGGGAGAACTGTATCAGCTCTCACGCCAGCGCCAAACCATTCAGTTTCTCCTGGCAAACATGAATGAGAGACTGGAGTAGTTCAAGGCCAGACAGTCCAAATCTATGGGACTGAATTTTGTCACACTGTTGGAAAGCTGATATACACAAGGTCTGGTGACATGAAAGGTACGCAAACCAAGAGACAGCAAAGAATCAGCTACTCTCTCTCTCTCTCTCTCTCTCTCTGTCTCTCTCTCTGTCTCTCTGTCTCTGCCCCTTTCTCTCTCTCTCTCTCTCTCTCTCTCTTTCTGACTACACTATTTATTTAATTATTCTCATGGAACCAGCTACAGTGCCTTCAGAAAGTATTCATACCCCTTGACTTATTCCACATTTTGTTGTGTTACAGCCTAAATTCAAAATGGATTGAGTAGGGTTTTTTCTCACCCATCTACACACAATACCCTGTGATGACAAAGTCAAAACATGTTTTTTAGAAATATTACCAAATGTATTGAAAATGAAATACAGAAATATAACATTTACATATACATTCACACCACTGAGTTAATACAGGTTAGAAGCACCATTGGCAGCGATTACACCTGTGAGTCTTTCTGGGTAAGTCTCTAAGAGCTTTCCACACCTGGATTGTGCAACATTTGCCCATTATTCTTTTCTAAATTTCTTCAAGCTCTGTCAAATTGTTTGTTGATCATTGCTAGACAACCATTTTCACGTCTTACCATAGATTTTCAAGTGGATTTAAGTCAAAACTGTAACTCGGCCACTCAAGAACATTTACTGTCTTCTTGGTAAGCAACTCCAGTGTAGATTTGGCCTTGTGTTTTAGGTTACTGTCCTGCTGGAATGTGAATTCATTTCTCAGTGTCTGCTGGAAAGCAGACTGAACCAGGATTTTGCTTAGCACCATTCCGTTTCTTTAAAAAAAATGTTATCCGGATGAACTCCCCAGTCCTTAACGGTTACAAGCATACCCATAAGATGATGCAGGCACCACTATGCTTGAGAATATGAAGAGTGGTACTCAGTAATGTGTTGTATTGGACTTACCCCAAACATAACACTTTGTATTCAGGACAAAAAGTTAATTACTTTGCCACATTGTTTTGCAGTATTAATTTAGTGCCTTGTTGCAAACAGGATGCATGATTTGGAATATTTTTATTCTGTACAGGCTGATTCATCCTCAGTTTACTCCTATCACACCCATTAAACTCTGTAACTGTTTAAAGTCACCGTTGGTCTCATGGTGAAATCCCTGAGCGGTTTCCTTCCTCTTCAGCAACTGAGTTAGGAAGCACGCCTGTATCTTTGTAGTGACTTGGTGTATTGATACACCATCTAAAGTGTAATTAATAACTTCATCATGCTCAAAGGGATATTCAATGGCTGCTTTAAAAAATGTTTTTTACCCATCTCCAATAGGTGCCTTTCTTTGTGAGGCATTGGAAAACCTCCCTGCTTTGTGGTTTAATCTGTGTTTGAAATTCACTGCTCGACTGAGGTACGGACCTTACAGATAATTGTATGTGTGGGGTACAGAGACGAGGTAGTCATTCAAAAATGATGTTAAACACTAACTATGATTGCTCACAGAGTGAGTCCATGCAACAGATGTCACTTGTTAAGCAAATGTTTACTCCTGAACTTATTTAGGCTTGCCATAACAAAGGGGTTGAATACTTACTGACTCAAGACACTTCAGCTTTTCATTTTTAAATAATTTGTCAAACGTTCTAAAAGCATCATTCCACCTTGACATGATGGGGTATTGTGTGTAGGTCAGTGTAACACAATAAAATGTGGAAAAAGTCAAGGGGTGTGAATACTTTCTGAAGGCACTGTACTCTCTCTCTCTCTCTCTCTCTCTCTCTCTCTCTCTCTCTCTCTCTCTCTCTCTCTCTCTCTCTCTCTCTCTCAGACTACACTATTTATGATATTATTATCAGGCAGTTTGGCTGCAAAGACATAGGGAAGTTTTACATTGAGAAATGAGGGCATGATATGCTGCTTAGAATTGATACAGCGTTACATTGGCCTTAGAGACTGGTCTTAAAAGCAGTGTTGTACTGTGGTCTCCAGACCATGTATTGAGTGTCTTAGTCTTGTCTTGGTCTCAGATCAAATTTAACTCTGTCTTGACTCTGTCTCAGACAATGAGGACTTCAAATATATTCCCCAGTGTTGGGGAGTAGTGACCTACATATAGTTCAACTAGTAATATAAATAAATTTGCAGTAGCTTGGTGGTAGTTGAACTAAATTAAAATCTTGGTAGTGTTTTCTGTAGTTAATCACTTTTTTTTTTGCCATGTAGCAGTGTAGATAACTACTGGAACTACACAATTATTTTTTTTGTTGCTAAAATGAAATAAAATATGGGTGAAATAGACAATCATTTGCTTTGTGTTTTGGCATCAGACCTAATTCTCACTTGAAACATCATATTTGTGTTTAACCGTTTACTGTAGTGGTCTAAATCAGGGGTCACACAGAGGGTTTCTTGGTAGTCTTAAACAAATCTACTTTGAAACCAAAGTATACACCTCACACACATGGTTATGGGCAAAAAAAAAGAAGAAAAAAGACACCTTTAACAGATATCAGATATAGAGCTCTATTCTTGGCTGGCGTTAAGGCGGCACTAGTTTGCAATTTCGTCATGTAAAGACTGGCGCCCTGGCATTTTCCAGCCCCAACACCAGGTTTGTCAATTTACCTGTCTCATATCAGCTCGCTTGCGCTCAGATGGGCCGGGTGGAAATATTTTAAGTGTGTCCTTAAAAACAGGATCCAAAGTGCTAATTTCAGGAAGCGCTGATAGGAATATTTAAGACCAACCAAAAGCTGGTTTTAGCGGTAACGCAGTTGGTTATAGCCTGCATTTTGATAGCGGAAAACGCATCTTATCCAGCCGTGACACACACTGTCCACATGCTCATGGAACAAGCCTAATGTGCTTTTGGTGCCTGTTTACTTCGTATTTAGAAACATTAATAAACAAATGTTTTTTTTTTCTTCCCATTTGGTTTTATTTGATTAAAAACCAAGCATAGCCTCCCCTCCTCTCAATGAAGGCTTTTTTTTTTGGGTCTGCCCAATGCAATCGCGAAGTAGTCAATACTGTCGATTTTATATACATTTTGAGAGGAGTAAAACAGTGAGCTGACATTCCCTTTTTATCTATGTATTGTAGACAGGCCCACATTATTTTAGCCATGCAGGTCCCGTTTTGGACGTGCATAAAAAAACCCTCCTTGATGTAGGCTACGTGTCCATGCCCGTCATGAAATGAGAGATGAGAACCTTGGTGAATACCGGTGAACCTCGTATTTAAAAGTGAACTGTAACCTGTAAAAATTGCTGGTTTTTGCGTTTCATATGATCAAAACCCAAGCCAGCACTTAGGCCAACTATAACGACGGCTGGTTCAACAGCAATTAGTCTTTTTATCCTGGTGATTTTATGATGTCATTACATTTTACATTTATTTATTGTTGTTGTTGTTGTTTAAAAAAAAGTAATATTGCCTGTTTTTCGTTTAATTCTATTACAACCAAACTTATTAGAATGATTCACCTTCCTGGTATAATGTTGACAACGTCCATGTCGCGCTTGCAATGCAACTTCTGGATATGTGTGAATGTGATCTTGATCTGTAAAATGGTTCTGATTATGTTCATAAAACATTTGGGAGCAGTATAATGGTGTAGATATTCTCCCTTTCTATTTATACTGGATCTTTGTCCAGCTACTGTGAAAAGTTTGAATGTGCGTAAAAACTACTCCATGGTCTGAGTTTTAAAACAAGTTGTTTTGATTAGAATTGTTCATTCTCTTTTTAGGCCTTATCAATAATGAATTTAATCTTGCTTATTGACCATGTTTGGCATGTCCATGATCAGCCATAATGTAATTTACAGTAGGCCTAGCCCCTATATCAGTGTGAATGCTATTGAAGCAATACAATTATTTATAACAATGTGGACTGCAAATGGGTTTAAGTTAACGTATTTTGCAAAGATAGGTCTACATTTAGTTATTTCGTTTCTATAACGGACTAATATTAGAATTGGAATTGATTCCAAGGCAATACATAAAAGACCGTAAATACACAACTTGAAGCAACCACATATTTCGCCATGGAGCATGTTCTGATTGGCCAGTGAGGGGCCAAGCCTCAACACATCCTCAACTTGTTTATTCATCAAAACCCAGCCCTTTCGCGCCAACCCCAGCAAGCGCGCCGATAATTGTAATAGTGAAAATAGCTAAAATATTTCTGACCCCTGAACCCATAGCACTACCGCCTGTTCTTAGATTTACCATCGTGTTAGGTTTGTTAAAATAGAGCCCAGAGGGTTGAAATGTGTTCCATTTTGAGTTTGCATTCCAATATTACACGTTAAATACATCACAGAAGACTGAACAATAAACACCAGATCTAGAAACACCAGATTTTCGTCTGTTAAAAATACACTGCTAAAAAAAAAACGGGAACACTTAAACAACAAAATGTAACTCCAAGTCAATCACACTTCTGTGAAATCAAACTGTCCACAGGAAGCAACACTGATTGACAATACATTTCACATGCTGTTGTGCAAATAAAAAGACAACAGGTGGAAATGATAGGCAATTAGCAAGACACCCCCCAATAAAGGACTGGTTTTGCAGGTGGTGACCACAGACCACTTCTCAGTTCCTATGCTTCCTGGCTGATGTTTTGGTCACTTTTGAATGCTGGTGGTGCTTTCACTGTAGTGGTAGCATAAGACGGAGTCTACAACCCACACAAGTGGCTCAGGTAGTGCAGCTCATCCAGGATGGCACATCAATGCGAGCTGTGGCAAGAAGGTTTGCTGTGTCTGTCAGCGTAGTGTCCAGAGCATGGAGGCGCTACCAGGAGACAGGCCAGTACATCAGGAGACGTGGAGGAGGCCGTAGGAGGGCAACAACCCAGCAGCAGGACTGCTACCTCCGCCTTTGTGCAAGGAGGAGCAGGAGGAGCACTGCCAGAGCCCTGCAAAATGACCTCCAGCAGGCCACAAATGTGCATGTGTCTGCTCAAACGGTCAGAAACAGACTCCATGAGGGTGGTATGAGGGCCCGACGTCCACAGGTGGGGGTTGTGCTTACAGCCCAACACCGTGCAGGACGTTTGGCATTTGCCACTGGCGCCCTGTGCTCTTCACAGATGAAAGCAGGTTCACACTGAGCACATGTGACAGAGTCTGGAGACGCCTTGGAGAACGTTCTGCTGCCTGCAACATCCTCCAGCATGACCGGTTTGGCGGTGGGTCAGTCATGGTGTGGGGTGGCATTTCTTTGGGGGGCCGCACAGCCCTCCATGTGCTCGCCAGAGGTAGCCTGACTGCCATTAGGTACCGAGATGAGATCCTCAGACCCCTTGTGAGACCATATGCTGGTGCGGTTGGCCCTGGGTTCCTCCTAATGCAAGACAATGTTAGACCTCATGTGGCTGGAGTGTGTCAGCAGTTCCTGCAAGAGGAAGGCATTGTTGCTATGGACTGGCCCGCCCGTTCCCCAGACCTGAATCCAATTGAGCACATCTGGGACATCATGTCTCGCTCCATCCACCAACGCCACGTTGCACCACAGACTGTCCAGGAGTTGGCGGATGCTGTAGTCCAGGTCTGGGAGGAGATCCCTCAGGAGACCATCCGCCACCTCATCAGGAGCATGCCCAGGCGTTGTAGGGAGGTCATACAGGCACGTGGAGGCCACACACACTACTGAGCCTCATCTTGACTTGTTTTAAGGACATTACATCAAAGTTGGATCAGCCTGTAGTGTGGTTTTCCACTTTAATTTTGAGGGTGACTCCAAATCCAGACCTCCATGGGTTGATATATTTGATTTCCATTGATCATTTTTGTGTGATTTTGTTGTCAGCTCATTCAACTACAGTGGGAGAAAAAAGTATTTAGTCAGCCACCAATTGTGCAAGTTCTCCCACTTAAAAAGATGAGAGAGGCCTGTAATTTTCATCATAGGTACACATCAACTATGACAGACAAAATGAGGAAAAAAATTTCCAGAAAATCACATTGTAGGATTTTAATGAATTTATTTGCAAATTATGGTGGAAAATAAGTATTTGGTCAATAACTAAAGTTTCTCAATACTTTGTTGTATACCCTTTGTTGGCAATGACACAGGTCAAACGTTTTCTGTAAGTCTTCACAAGGTTTTCACACACTGTTGCTGGTATTTTGGCCCATTCCTCCATGCAGATCTCCTCTAGAGCAGTGATGTTTTGGGGCTGTCGCTGGGCAACACGGACTTTCAACTCCCTCCAAAGATTTTCTATGGGGTTGAGATCTGGAGACTGGCTAGGCCACTCCAGGACCTTGAAATGCTTCTTACGAAGCCACTCCTTCGTTGCCCGGACGATGTGTTTGGGATCATTGTCATGCTGAAAGACCCAGCCACGTTTCATCTTCAATGCCCTTGCTGATGGAAGGAGGTTTTCACTCAAAATCTCACGATACATGGCACCATTCATTCTTTCCTTTACACAGATCAGTCGTCCCTGGTCCCTTTGCAGAAAAACAGCCCCAAAGCATGATGTTTCCACCCCCATGCTTCACAGTAGGTATGGTGTTCTTTGGATGCAACTCAGCATTCTTTGTCCTCCAAACACAGCGAGTTGAGTTTTTACCAAAAAGTTATATTTTGGTTTCATCTGACCATATGACATTCTCCCAATCCTCTTCTGGATCATCCAAATGCACTCTAGCAAACTTCAGACGGGCCTGGACATGTACTGGCTTAAGCAGGGGGACACGTCTGGCACTGCAGGATTTGAGTCCCTGGCGGCGTAGTGTGTTACTGATGGTAGGCTTTGTTACTTTGGTCCCAGCTCTCTGCAGGTCATTCACTAGGTCCCCCCGTGTGGTACTGGGATTTTTGCTCACCGTTCTTGTGATCATTTTGACCCCACGGGGTGAGATCTTGCGTGGAGCCCCAGATCGAGGGACATTATCAGTGGTCTTGTATGTCTTCCATTTCCTAATAATTGCTCCCGCAGTTGATTTCTTCAAACCAAGTTGCTTACCTTTTGCAGATTCAGTCTTCCCAGCCTGGTGCAGGTCTACAATTTTGTTTCTGGTGTCCTTTGACAGCTCTTTGGTCTTGGCCATAGTGGAGTTTGGAGTGTGACTGTTTGAGGTTGTGGACAGGTGTCTTTTATACCGATAACAAGTTCAAACAGGTGCCATTAATACAGGTAACAAGTGGAGGACAGAGGAGCCTCTTAAAGAAGAAGTTACAGGTCTGTGAGAGCCAGAAATCCAGCTTGTTTGTAGGTGACCAAATACTTATTTTCCACCATAATTTGCAAATAAATTCATAAAAAATCCTACAATGTGATTTTCTGGATTTTTTTCCCTCAATTTGTCTGTCATAGTTGACGTGTACCTATGATGAAAATTACAGGCCTCTCTCATCTTTTTAAGTGGGAGAACTTGCACAATTGGTGGCTGACTAAATACTTTTTTTTCCCCCACTGTGTGTAAAGAAAAAAGTATTTAATAAGATTATTTCATTCATTCAGATCTAGGATGTGTTATTTTAGTGTTCCCTTAATTTTTTTGAGCAGTGTATATATACACTACCTGTCAAAAGTTTGGACACACCTACTCATTCAAGGGTTTTCCTTTATTTGTACTATTTTCTAACACATATGTTAAATAACCAAAAAAGTATTAAACAAAACAAAATATATTTTATATTTGAGATTCTTCAAATAGCCACCATTTGCCTTGGTGACAGCTTTGCACACTCTTGGCATTCTCACAACCAGCTTCATGAGGTAGTCACCTGGAATGCATTTCAATTAACAGGTGTGCCTTCTTAAAAGTTAAGGGGGGGGGTTCAGAAGATAGCCCTATTTGGTAAAAGACCAGGTCCATATTATGGCAAGAACAGCTCAAATAAGCAAAGAGAAACAACAGTCCATCATTACTTTAAGACATGAAGGTCAGTCAATACGGAAAAATTCAAGAACTTTGAAAGTTTCTTCAAGTGCAGTCGCAAAAACCATCAAGTGCTATGATGAAACTGGCTCTCATGAGTACCGCCACAGGAATGGAAGATCCAGACTTACCTCTGCTGCAGAAGATACGTTCATTAGAGTTACCAGCCTCAGAAATTGCAGCCCAAATAAATGATTCACAGAGTTCAAGTAACAGACACATCTCAACATCAACTGTTCAGAGGAGAATGTGTGAATCAGGCCTTCATGGTCGAATTGCTGCAAAGAAACCACTACTAAAGGACACCAATAAGAAGAAGAGAGTTGCTTGGGCTAAGAAACACGACATTAGACCGGTGGAAATGTGTCCTTTGGTCTGGAATTCCATTTTGAGATTTTTGGTTCCAACCGCCGTGGCTTTGTGAGATGCGGTATGGGTGAACGGATTATCTCCGCATGTGTATTTCCCACCGTAAAGCATGGAGGACGAGGTGTTATGGGTGTGGGGAGTGCTTTGCTGGTGACACTGTCTTTGATTTATTTAGAATTCAAGGCACACTTAACCAGCATGACTACCACAGCATTCTGCAGCGATACGCCATTGGTTTGGGCTTAGTGGGACTATCATTTGTTTTTCAACAGGACAATGACCCAACACACCTCCAGGCTGTGTAAGGGCTATTTGACCAAGAAGGAGAGTGATGGAGTGCTGCATCAGATGACCTGGCCTCCACAATCACCCGACCTCAACCAAATTGAGATGGTTTGGGATGAGTTGGACCACAGAGTGAAGGAAAAGCAGCCAACAAACACTCAGCATATGTGGGAACTCCTTCAAGACTGTTGGAAAAGCATCCCAGGTGAAGCTGGTTGAGAGAATGCCAAGAGTGTGCAAAGCTGTCATCAAGGCAAAGGGTGGCTACTTTGAAAAATCTAAAATATATTTAGATTTGTTTAACAATTTTCTGGTTACTACATGATTCCCTGTATGTTTTTTCATAGTTTTGATGTCTTCACTATTATTCTACAATGTAGAAAATAGTAAAAAAATAAAGAAAAACCCTGGAATGAGTAGGTGTGTCCAAACTTTTGACTGGTACTGTATATGTTTATTGATTATGAAAAATATTAATAATATTCCACCAATGAGGCCACTAGTCATTTGAATGCATGTCGTACTCCTGAGTGGCGCAGTGGTCTAAGGCACTGCATCACAGTGCTAACTGTTCCTCTAGAGATCCTGGTTCAAATCCAGGCTCTGTCGCAGCCGGCCGCGACCGGGAGACTCATGGGCGGCGCACAATTCGTCCAGGGTAGGGGAGGGAATGGCCGGCAGGGATGTAGCTCAGTTGATAGAGCATGGCGTTTGCAACGCCAGGGTTGTGGGTTTGATTCCCACGGGGGGCCAGTATAAAAATAATAATAATATGTATTCACTAACTGTAAGTTGCTCTGGATAAGAGCGCCTGCTAAATGACTAAAATGAAAAGGCTACTAGGGACAAATTACACATTCTGTTAACCTATGACCCCAAAGTCATCTGTTCTTACAATTTGTAGTGTATGACATTTCTAATTTAAATATGATCATTTTTCACCAAGTAGTTATGAGGTAGTGAACCAATGAAAGTAACTTTAGTTAAGTAAACTGTATTTTTCTTAAGGGAAGCTTTAGTGTAGTTTTAAGTGTAGCTTAACTTCTTCCAGTGTGAATTAATTGGTAATTGGTACCTTGGTAAACTATATTTTCAGAGTAGCTTCCCCAACACTTTTCTTCCCGAGACCAGCCGAGTACAAAACTCGAGGGTGTCATAATGATTCAACGCATAAAACCGCTTCACCAGGCCAAATATCCACACTGCTTTCATGTCAAATGGTATTAATTAACATTGGATAGCATACCTCCTGCACTGAGCATTTGACCTGGCAGGAATAACTCAGAGGCCTATCCATAACACATCGCACACTGCAAGGCATATTCTCTACAATCATAACAACAGTCACTTCGTGGTGTGATATAGATTTCATTTTGCATGTCAATGTTTGCATGTCAGGTGTGGTCCACCAAGGTGATGGCCTGCATGGCAGTGACACAGGTGTGTGTGGGTGAGGGTATGGGATGGTCAGGTGTGTGTGGGTGAGGGTATGGGATGGTCAGGTGTGTGTGGGTGAGGGTATGGTTGTGAGTGAGTGTTTGCTGCACTCCGGCTTCAGCTTGTCAAAGTAATGACGTCTACCCTTCACTGACGAGAGGAGAACTCTGTCCATTCCTGTTGCTGTTATACACCTTTGATATTAGATCCCATTGATATTAGACACAATTGATATTAGACCCCATTGATATTAGACACAATTGATATTAGACCCCATTGATATTAGACACAATTGATATTAGACCCCATTGATATTAGACCCCATTGATATTAGACACAATTGATATTAGACCCCATTGATATTAGACACCATTGATATTAGACCCCATTGATATTAGACACAATTGATATTAGACACAATTGATATTAGACACAATTGATATTAGACCCCATTGATATTAGACACAATTGATAGTAGACCCCATTGATATTAGACACAATTGATATTAGACACCATTGATATTAGACACAATTGATAGTAGACCCCATTGATATTAGACACAATTGATTTTAGACACAATTGATATTAGACACCATTGATATTAGACACAATTGATATTAGACACCATTGATATTAGACACAATTGATATTAGACCCCATTGATATTAGACACAATTGATAGTAGACCCCATTGATATTAGACACAATTGATATTAGACACAATTGATATTAGACACCATTGATATTAGACACAATTGATATTAGACCCCATTGATATTAGACACAATTGATATTAGACCCCATTGATATTAGACACAATTGATATTAGACACCATTGATATTAGACACAATTGATATTAGACACCATTGATATTAGACACAATTGATATTAGACCCCATTGATATTAGACACAATTGATAGTAGACCCCATTGATATTAGACACCATTGATATTAGACACCATTGATATTAGACACAATTGATATTAGACCCCATTGATATTAGACACAATTGATATTAGACCCCATTGATATTAGACACAATTGATAGTAGACCCCATTGATATTAGACACCATTGATATTAGACACAATTGATATTAGACACAATTGATATTAGACACCATTGATATTAGACACCATTGATATTAGACACCATTGATATTAGACCCCATTGATAGTAGACCCCATTGATATTACACCCCATTGATAGTAGACCCCATTGATATTAGACACAATTGATATTAGACCCCATTGATATTAGACCCCATTGATATTAGACAAAATTGATATATCAGACACAATTGATATTAGACACAATTGATATTAGACCCCATTGATATTAGACACAATTGATATTAGACCCCATTGATATTAGACCCCATTGATATTAGACACAATTGATATTAGACCCCATTGATATTAGACACCATTGATATTAGACCCCATTGATATTAGACACAATTGATATTAGACACAATTGATATTAGACACAATTGATATTAGACCCCATTGATATTAGACACAATTGATAGTAGACCCCATTGATATTAGACACAATTGATATTAGACACCATTGATATTAGACACAATTGATAGTAGACCCCATTGATATTAGACACAATTGATATTAGACACAATTGATATTAGACACCATTGATATTAGACACAATTGATATTAGACACCATTGATATTAGACACAATTGATATTAGACCCCATTGATATTAGACACAATTGATAGTAGACCCCATTGATATTAGACACAATTGATATTAGACACAATTGATATTAGACACCATTGATATTAGACACAATTGATATTAGACCCCATTGATATTAGACACAATTGATATTAGACCCCATTGATATTAGACACAATTGATATTAGACACAATTGATATTAGACACAATTGATATTAGATCCCATTGATATTAGACACAATTGATATTAGACCCCATTGATATTAGACACAATTGATATTAGACCCCATTGATATTAGACACAATTGATATTAGACCCCATTGATATTAGACCCCATTGATATTAGACACAATTGATATTAGACCCCATTGATATTAGACACCATTGATATTAGACCCCATTGATATTAGACACAATTGATATTAGACACAATTGATATTAGACACAATTGATATTAGACCCCATTGATATTAGACACAATTGATAGTAGACCCCATTGATATTAGACACAATTGATATTAGACACCATTGATATTAGACACAATTGATAGTAGACCCCATTGATATTAGACACAATTGATATTAGACACAATTGATATTAGACACCATTGATATTAGACACAATTGATATTAGACACCATTGATATTAGACACAATTGATATTAGACCCCATTGATATTAGACACAATTGATAGTAGACCCCATTGATATTAGACACAATTGATATTAGACACAATTGATATTAGACACCATTGATATTAGACACAATTGATATTAGACCCCATTGATATTAGACACAATTGATATTAGACCCCATTGATATTAGACACAATTGATATTAGACACCATTGATATTAGACACAATTGATATTAGACACCATTGATATTAGACACAATTGATATTAGACCCCATTGATATTAGACACAATTGATAGTAGACCCCATTGATATTAGACACCATTGATATTAGACACAATTGATATTAGACCCCATTGATATTAGACACAATTGATATTAGACCCCATTGATATTAGACACAATTGATAGTAGACCCCATTGATATTAGACACCATTGATATTAGACACAATTGATATTAGACACAATTGATATTAGACACCATTGATATTAGACACCATTGATATTAGACACCATTGATATTAGACCCCATTGATAGTAGACCCCATTGATATTACACCCCATTGATAGTAGACCCCATTGATATTAGACACAATTGATATTAGACCCCATTGATATTAGACCCCATTGATATTAGACAAAATTGATATATCAGACACAATTGATATTAGACACAATTGATATTAGACCCCATTGATATTAGACACAATTGATATTAGACCCCATTGATATTAGACCCCATTGATATTAGACACAATTGATATTAGACCCCATTGATATTAGACACCATTGATATTAGACCCCATTGATATTAGACACAATTGATATTAGACACAATTGATATTAGACACAATTGATATTAGACCCCATTGATATTAGACACAATTGATAGTAGACCCCATTGATATTAGACACAATTGATATTAGACACCATTGATATTAGACACAATTGATAGTAGACCCCATTGATATTAGACACAATTGATATTAGACACAATTGATATTAGACACCATTGATATTAGACACAATTGATATTAGACACCATTGATATTAGACACAATTGATATTAGACCCCATTGATATTAGACACAATTGATAGTAGACCCCATTGATATTAGACACAATTGATATTAGACACAATTGATATTAGACACCATTGATATTAGACACAATTGATATTAGACCCCATTGATATTAGACACAATTGATATTAGACCCCATTGATATTAGACACAATTGATATTAGACACCATTGATATTAGACACAATTGATATTAGACACCATTGATATTAGACACAATTGATATTAGACCCCCATTGATATTAGACACAATTGATAGTAGACCCCATTGATATTAGACACCATTGATATTAGACACCATTGATATTAGACACAATTGATATTAGACCCCATTGATATTAGACACAATTGATATTAGACCCCATTGATATTAGACACAATTGATAGTAGAACCCATTGATATTAGACACCATTGATATTAGACACAATTGTTATTAGACACAATTGATATTAGACACCATTGATATTAGACACCATTGATATTAGACACCATTGATATTAGACACCATTGATATTAGACCCCATTGATAGTAGACCCCATTGATATTACACCCCATTGATAGTAGACCCCATTGATATTAGACACAATTGATATTAGACCCCATTTATATTAGACCCCATTGATATTAGACAAAATTGATATATCAGACACAATTGATATTAGACACCATTGATATTAGACCCCATTGATATTAGACACAATTGATATTAGACCCCTTTGATATTAGACACCATTGCTTTGAAGATATTAACAACATTCTTAGCTTTACATAATCTAATCTCTGTCATGCAGCAAATATAATTAACTATACTTATGTAATAAAGAATGTACAAATTGTAGAAGTACATGTAATTAAATAATAAGAGATTTAATGTTGAAGTCAAAGTCCTGGCACTCCAATAGTGGAATAAGCTTCAGGACAGCAGAGTCCATCTGAAAACTTCCAACAGCACCATGGTTGAACCCACTAGCACCCCACCACCCCCAATTAATACTAAAATAAAGTAACGAACATCTTTTTAACACTCACACTCACACGAACACACTTTTCTTACTATCACTGATTTTCGCTGATAACTGCTTTATTGAGGAGAGCTTTACATGCAATGACTGTCGTATGTGGTTGTTTTGCCTACCTTAGTTGAATGCGCAACCTCTTAAGTCACTCTGGATAAGAACATCTGCTAATGGACCAAAAAGTACATGTGCATGAAGTTACAAGCATGTAAAGCACCAGGACCCATTGAATTCAATTAACCAGACTAATAGACCCCATTACTTGTGCATGAAGTTACAAGCATGTAAAGCACCAGGACCCATTGAATTCAATTAACTAGACTAATAGACCCCATTACTTGTGCATGAAGTTACAAGCATGTAAAGCACCAGGACCCATTAAATTCAATTAACCAGAAAAATAGACCCCATTACTTGTGCATGAAGTTACAAGCATGTAAAGCACCAGGACCCCATTGAATTCAATTAACCAGACTAATAGACCCCATTACTTGTGCATGAAGTTACAAGCATGTAAAGCACCAGGACCCATTGAATTCAATTAACCAGATTAATAGACCCCATTACTGTGATGTTAAAGGGTACAGTCAGTATTTTACAACTTGATGTTAGATGGTTCCACACCTTGAAAATATTCTATGGGCCAGGAGAAACAGTAATCCATGCAGTGGCGGCCAGTGCCGTTTTTTATGAGCATGGCCTAATTTCTATTACAGCATGTTGGATGACTGTCATTCATGTTCCATTCACCCAGCTCAATATAACATGGATAGGTTTAGGTTACTACATTGTACTCCAATTTTCCCTATACCTATCATGAGGTTGCTATAAGCTAGCCTATGAATGAAAGTTTACAACGTAGGTGCACAGGTCGAGAGAAATTAGAGTAATCAAGGTGACAGACATTGACACATTCAATACCCCTTTCCACAATCTTGCCTGCATCTAGCTGATCTAGGTTGAAATAATCCCGAGTGGCGCAGTGGTCTAAGGCACTGCATCGCTGTGCCACTAGAGATCATGGTTCGAATCCAGGCTCTGTCGTAACCGGCCGCGACTGGGAGACCCATGGGGCGGCGCAGAATTGGCCCAGGGTAGGGGAGGGAATGGCTGGCAGGGATATAGCTCAGTTGGTATAGCATGGCATTTGCAACGCCTGGGTTGTGGGTTCGATTCCCACGGGGGGCCAGTATGAAAAATAAAAATTATGTGCTCTCTAACTGTAAGTCACTCTGGATAAGAGCGTCTGCTAAATAACTAAAATGTAAATAATTAGTCCAACAATTGCAAATGAGAGTTTCTATTGGACAAATGCAGGTTTGTTTATCCCCATTTCGTTCCGTTTGCTTCCGTTTAAGAAATGTTTTTCAACAGAATTGGCGGAATGAATACACCCCTGATCACACGCAAACACAGTTCACTTTCATAGCAGCCAGATCGTTGTATAATTCCTTCTCGCATCTACACACTCTCCTCCTCTCACCTCTTCCCTTTGCTTGTGGACTTCAGTGCACAACACATCAGCTGTCTGTGACCAGGTAAAAAAAACAATGTCAGACCAAAAGGAAGCACGTTTTCTTCCAGGACAACCTTGGACGTGGATTGATTCATGCGTCCTTCACAAAGACAAATCTGCCCAATTCCAGCCTTGCTGAAGCACCCCCAGATCATCACCGATCCTCCACCAAATTTCACAGTGGGTGCGAGACACTGTGGCTTGTAGGCCTCTTCAGGTCTCCGTCTAACCATTAGATGACCAGGTGTTGGGCAAAGCTGAAAATTGGACTCATCAGAGAAGATGACCTTACTCCAGTCCTCTACGGTCCAATCCTTATGGTCTTTTGCAAACCTCAGCCTGGCTTTTCTTTGCTTCTCATTGATGAAGGGCTTTTTTTCTTGCTTTGCAAGACTTCAGCCCTGCCCCTAGGAGCCTGTTTCAAACCGTCCTCGCCCTTCACTTCACCCCAGCTGCCGTTTGCCATTCTTTTTGTAGGTCACTTGATGTCATCCTACGGTTGATGAGTGACATTCGAATGAGTTGGCGGTCATCCCGGTCAGTAGAGAGTCGTTTTCGCCCTCTGCCGGTCTGTAGCTTTGTTGTCCCCAATGTGTGCTGCTTGACCTTGTTCTTATGAACCGCCGTCTTTGAAATTTTAAGGATGGAAGCAACCTGACGCTCACTGTATCCCTTTGCCTGTACTTAGCACCAAGGATACTGACTGCCTGTACTTAGCACCAAGGGATACTGACTGCCTGTAATTAGCACCAAGGAATACTGACTGCCTGTACTTAGCACCAAGGGATACTGACTGCCTGTACTTAGCACCAAGGATACTGACTGCCTGTAATTAGCACCAAGGAATACTGACTGCCTGTAATTAGCACCAAGGATACTGACTGCCTGTACTTAGCACCAAGGATACTGACTGCCTGTACTTAGCACCAAGGATACTGACTGCCTGTACTTAGCACCAAGGATACTGACTGCCTGTACTTAGCACCAAGGATACTGACTGCCTGTACTTAGCACCAAGGAATACTGACTGCCTGTACTTAGCACCAAGGATACTGACTGCCTGTACTTAGCACCAAGGAATACTGACTGCCTGTAATTAGCACCAAGGAATACTGACTGCCTGTACTTAGCACCAAGGATACTGACTGCCTGTACTTAGCACCAAGGAATACTGACTGCCTGTAATTAGCACCAAGGAATACTGACTGCCTGTACTTAGCACCAAGGATACTGACTGCCTGTACTTAGCACCAAGGATACTGACTGCCTGTACTTAGCACCAAGGAATACTGACTGCCTGTACTTAGCACCAAGGATACTGACTGCCTGTACTTAGCACCAAGGAATACTGACTGCCTGTAATTAGCACCAAGGATACTGACTGCCTGTACTTAGCACCAAGGATACTGACTGCCTGTACTTAGCACCAAGGGATACTGACTGCCTGTAATTAGCACCAAGGATATTGACTGCCTGTACTTAGCACCAAGGATACTGACTGCCTGTAATTAGCACCAAGGATACTGACTGCCTGTACTTAGCACCAGGGATACTGACTGCCTGTAATTAGCACCAAGGATACTGACTGCCTGTACTTAGCACCAAGGAATACTGACTGCCTGTACTTAGCACCAAGGAATACTGACTGCCTGTACTTAGCACCAAGGAATACTGACTGATTGTACTTAGCACCAAGGATACTGACTGCCTGTACTTAGCACCAAGGATACTGACTGCCTGTACTTAGCACCAAGGAATACTGACTGCCTGTAATTAGCACCAAGGATACTGACTGCCTGTACTTAGCACCAAGGATACTGACTGCCTGTAATTAGCACCAAGGGATACTGACTGCCTGTAATTAGCACCAAGGATATTGACTGCCTGTACTTAGCACCAAGGATACTGACTGCCTGTAATTAGCACCAAGGATACTGACTGCCTGTACTTAGCACCAAGGATACTGACTGCCTGTAATTAGCACCAAGGAATACTGACTGCCTGTACTTAGCACCAAGGAATACTGACTGCCTGTACTTAGCACCAAGGATACTGACTGCCTGTAATTAGCACTCAAGGATACTGACTGCCTGTACTTAGCACCAAGGAATACTGACTGCCTGTACTTAGCACCAATGATATTGACTGCCTGTAATTAGCACCAAGGATACTGACTGCCTGTACTTAGCACCAAGGAATACTGACTGCCTGTACTTAGCACCAATGATATTGACTGCCTGTAATTAGCACCAAGGATACTGACTGCCTGTACTTAGCACCAAGGATACTGACTGCCTGTACTTAGCACCAAGGGATACTGACTGCCTGTAATTAGCACCAAGGATATTGACTGCCTGTACTTAGCACCAAGGATACTGACTGCCTGTAATTAGCACCAAGGATACTGACTGCCTGTACTTAGCACCAAGGATACTGACTGCCTGTAATTAGCACCAAGGATACTGACTGCCTGTACTTAGCACCAAGGAATACTGACTGCCTGTACTTAGCACCAAGGAATACTGACTGCCTGTACTTAGCACCAAGGAATACTGACTGATTGTACTTAGCACCAAGGATACTGACTGCCTGTACTTAGCACCAAGGATACTGACTGCCTGTACTTAGCACCAAGGAATACTGACTGCCTGTAATTAGCACCAAGGATACTGACTGCCTGTACTTAGCACCAAGGATACTGACTGCCTGTACTTAGCACCAAGGGATACTGACTGCCTGTAATTAGCACCAAGGATATTGACTGCCTGTACTTAGCACCAAGGATACTGACTGCCTGTAATTAGCACCAAGGATACTGACTGCCTGTACTTAGCACCAAGGATACTGACTGCCTGTAATTAGCACCAAGGAATACTGACTGCCTGTACTTAGCACCAAGGAATACTGACTGCCTGTACTTAGCACCAAGGATACTGACTGCCTGTAATTAGCACCAAGGATACTGACTGCCTGTACTTAGCACCAAGGAATACTGACTGCCTGTACTTAGCACCAATGATATTGACTGCCTGTAATTAGCACCAAGGATACTGACTGCCTGTACTTAGCACCAAGGAATACTGACTGCCTGTAATTAGCACCAAGGATACTGACTGCCTGTAATTAGCACCAAGGATACTGACTGCCTGTACTTAGCACCAAGGATACTGACTGCCTGTACTTAGCACCAAGGGATACTGACTGCCTGTACTTAGCACCAAGGGATACTGACTGCCTGTACTTAGCACCAAGGATACTGACTGCCTGTAATTAGCACCAATGATACTGACTGCCTGTACTTAGGACCAAGGATACTGACTGCCTGTACTTAGGACCAAGGATACTGACTGCCTGTACTTAGCACCAAGGGATACTGACTGCCTGTACTTAGCACCAAGGATACTGACTGCCTGTAATTAGCACCAAGGGATACTGACTGCCTGTAATTAGCACCAAGGATACTGACTGCCTGTACTTAGCACCAAGGAATACTGACTGCCTGTACTTAGCACCAAGGAATACTGACTGCCTGTACTTAGCACCAAGGATACTGACTGCCTGTACTTAGCACCAAGGATACTGACTGCCTGTACTTAGCACCAAGGATACTAACTGCCTGTATATAGCACCAAGGAATACCGACTGCCTGTACTTAGCACCAAGGGATACTGACTGCCTGTACTTAGCACCAAGGGATACTGACTGCCTGTACTTAGCACCAAGGATACTGACTGCCTGTAATTAGCACCAAGGGATACTGACTGCCTGTAATTAGCACCAAGGATACTGACTGCCTGTACTTAGCACCAAGGAATACTGACTGCCTGTAATTAGCACCAAGGATACTGACTGCCTGTAATTAGCACCAAGAATACTGACTGCCTGTACTTAGCACCAAGGATACTGACTGCCTGTACTTAGCACCAAGGGATACTGACTGCCTGTACTTAGCACCAAGGGATACTGACTGCCTGTACTTAGCACCAAGGATACTGACTGCCTGTAATTAGCACCAATGATACTGACTGCCTGTACTTAGGACCAAGGATACTGACTGCCTGTACTTAGCACCAAGGGATACTGACTGCCTGTACTTAGCACCAAGGATACTGACTGCCTGTAATTAGCACCAAGGGATACTGACTGCCTGTAATTAGCACCAAGGATACTGACTGCCTGTACTTAGCACCAAGGAATACTGACTGCCTGTACTTAGCACCAAGGAATACTGACTGCCTGTACTTAGCACCAAGGATACTGACTGCCTGTACTTAGCACCAAGGATACTGACTGCCTGTACTTAGCACCAAGGATACTAACTGCCTGTATATAGCACCAAGGAATACCGACTGCCTGTACTTAGCACCAAGGGATACTGACTGCCTGTACTTAGCACCAAGGGATACTGACTGCCTGTACTTAGCACCAAGGATACTGACTGCCTGTAATTAGCACCAAGGGATACTGACTGCCTGTAATTAGCACCAAGGATACTGACTGCCTTTACTTAGCACCAATGAATACTGACTGCCTGTACTTAGCACCAAGGATACTGACTGCCTGTACTTAGCACCAAGGAATACTGACTGCCTGTACTTAGCACCAAGGATACTGACTGCATGTACTTAGCACCAAGGGATACTGACTGCCTTTACTTAGCACCAAGGATACTGACTGCCTGTACTTAGCACCAAGGGATACTGACTGCCTGTACTTAGCACCAAGGATACTGACTGCCTGTAATTAGCACCAAGGGATACTGACTGCCTGTAATTAGCACCAAGGATACTGACTGCCTGTACTTAGCACCAAGGAATACTGACTGCCTGTACTTAGCACCAAGGATACTGACTGCCTGTACTTAGCACCAAGGATACTGACTGCCTGTGCTTAGCACCAAGGATACTGACTGCCTGTACTTAGCACCAAGGATACTGACTGCCTGTACTTAGCACCAAGGAATACTGACTGCCTGTAATTAGCACCAAGGATACTGACTGCCTGTACTTAGCACCAAGGATACTGACTGCCTGTACTTAGCACCAAGGATACTGACTGCCTGTAATTAGCACCAAGGAATACTGACTGCCTGTACTTAGCACCAAGGAATACTGACTGCCTGTAATTAGCACCAAGGATACTGACTGCCTGTAATTAGCACCAAGGATACTGACTGCCTGTAATTAGCACCAAGGATACTGACTGCCTGTACTTAGCACCAAGGATACTGACTGCCTGTACTTAGCACCAAGGATACTGACTGCCTGTACTTAGCACCAAGGATACTGACTGCCTGTACTTAGCACCAAGGAATACTGACTGCCTGTAATTAGCACCAAGGATACTGACTGCCTGTACTTACCACCAAGGATACTGACTGCCTGTAATTAGCACCAAGGAATACTGACAGCCTGTAATTAGCACCTCTGCCTAGAGTTTCGGCAGTCAATTCTTTGCTGTTTATTGTTTTAGTTGAAAAGTGGGTGGACGATTGTTTCCCTTTTTGTTGTCACTCCTATTGGCTTCCTCACCTGGAGGTCAGAGATCACAGACACGCAGAGCGATTCTACATGTAGAAAGAGCCGGTTCGTTGGTACCAGATTGGTGCGCAGCAGGCGGAGACTTTTTGTTCTAGCCTCCTACTGTGCTAAGTAGCTATCGGCCCACAAGCCGTTTTTTTATGTGGCCTACCAAGGTGGTCATAATGCACTAATACTATATCAATATTATTTGAATGGAGCTTTAACCTTTTACTGCAGTGGGCTAAATCAGGGTCACACAGAGTGATTCTCGGTAGTCTTAAACAAATCTATTTTGAAACAAAAGTATACACCTCACACACATTGTTAAGGGCTTAAAAAAAAGAAGACACCTGTACCATGTCAGATATAGAGTTGGAATATATTAAATTTTTAGTTTGTATCCCAATATTACACTTCATATACATCACAGAGACTGAAATATAACAAAACCATTTGACATCAAAACACCAGATTTTCGCCCGTTGTTTTTAAATAATGTTTATTAATTATTAAATTATGAAAAATAGGCCACTAGTCATTTGACTGCAGGAAAGGGCTACATGCAAATGAGCAGCTATGGATGCTGTCATACATTTGTATTAATTAACCTTGAATGGTATACCCCCAGCACTGACCATTTGACCTGGCAGGAAAATCTCAGAGGCCTATCCATAAGACATGCTCGCTGCACACACGACATATTTTCTTCTTATCATAACAACAGTCAATATGTGATATGGATTACATTTTTGCATGTCAACATTTGCATGTCAGATATGGTCCATCAAAGTGTTCGCCAGCATCAATGTACAGATGGGAGTGACACAGGTGTGTGTGTGTGTGTGTGTGTGTGGGAGGGTGTGTGTGAGGGAGGGTGTGTGAGGGTGGGATTGTGAGGGTGAAAAAAGTGTGAGGGTTTGCTGCTCTCCAACTTCAGCTTTGTCACATTACCTACACTTTACATACCAGAGGAGAACTCCGTCCATTCAGGTTGGTTCATTTTATCTCTGACTTTATCTCTCTACTGTAAGACACAATGAGAGAGAAAAAATGCTACATCTGTTGAATTGTATTATTCCATTAGATATATTTAATAGGACATTAAAGTAAGTTAATTCAATAAAATATCATTTTGTGCTTGTATTGATTGATTTCCTGAATTGACTGAGTTGAAATGAAATTGATCCCAACCTTGATTCCTTTCATTGATTCAGGTTTTACTGTGGCATTGCAATAGGAACAACTCGTGGTAACAACTCTTAATCACTGTAGAATATCAAAGCTCACACACCAGTCCAGAAGGTGAAAAACATGAACATCTCAACAGCAAACAGCTCTTCAGTCTCTGACCTCAATGCGCAAGGCACATCCATCGTCACTGCTTCCTGCGCCATCAACCTCATCCTGAGTGTCCCAACCAATGGCTACGTCCTGTGGCTGATAGCGACCGGAGCTGGAGGGAGGATGGCCTCAGACTTCTTCTCTCTCAACCTGGCCTTGTCCGAGATCCTCGTCTGCCTTTCTTCTGTCTTCTTCATTGTCAGCACACACGTCAAAACAACCGCAGTCTTCGTTCTTGTGACATTTGGCATTAGTTTATTGTACATTGGTCGACCACTGTTTCAAAGCTGTGTCTGTGTGGAGCGCTACCTTGCAGTGGTCCACCCTGTGGTCTTCCTGAAGTACAAACCCCTGAGATACAGGGTGGGGTGTTGTGGTGTTGCCTGGCTGATGGTTTTGGGGGACTGTTTGTTCGGTGTGCTTCTGTGTGGAACGTCTATATATAACTACGCTTACTCGGGTCAGAACCTCATCCTGATGTTCCTGATGTTGTTCTGCTGCCTGTCAGTTCTCAGGGCTCTGAAACAACCCGGTCCGGGGGAGGGGGACAGGGAGAGGGAGGGGACAAATAACAGGAAGATGAGGGCGTTTAAGATCATTTTGATTATCCTGGTGTCCGTGTCGGTGAGTTACCTCCCTGTGATTGTAATTATGTCTTTGTCTGATGTCCTCAATGTTGTTGCACTGTACTTCTCACATTCCATTGCTTTGTCCATCACTGTGATCACTGGGTTTGTGCAGCCCCTTCTCTTCCTCCATAGGTCTGAGAAACTGCCCTGTATCGGTCCAGGGGAGGGGGACAGGGAGAGGAGGAGGTGACTACCTATTAGACACCATGGGGCTGTCCTCACAACCTTTTGCTTAGACCCACGTTTCATACCTGTTGTCTTAAATGGCTAGCTGCTAGCTTTTCCTCATAGGCCAACCTGGCAGAATTAGCCACGATGCTGAGGACAATCAGCTGAGCACATAATTATACCCCGGTAACAGAATAACGAATCAACCTATTAGAAGCCCTTATGCAGTAGAGCCACCATCCAATCGCATTTGTTAAACAGGTCAACTTGGCCACCAGAGGGAGATTCTAAAACCTCCAACTTCAAGGTTTATTTTGTTACCTGTGCCTCGGGTCTAAAGTGCAGTGTGCCTATATATTGCATGATGCTTCCCGCTGGGCACAGACGTCAGTTCAACGTGTAGTTTCGATTTACATTTGGTTGAGTTGTCAACTAACTACGAATTCAACATGAAATCAACAACAAATGTCACCATGTCGTTGGATTTAGGTTCAAAGCTGGGTGAAAAAAAAAGACGGAATGCCGTTACGTTGACGACTTTTTGCAAATCCAATCAGTTTTTCCACATTGCTTCAACTTCATCGCATAGATTTTTGAAAAACCAATTTCAAAATTGGGGATTAAATCGTACAACTGTCAGGAACTAGGCGTTCTACGCTGTGAGTTTCTCCAGACACATTTCCAGATGTGATCTAGTTACTTTGATTATCAGAATGTACCGGTGAACTGGTAAGGACGCTTTGGTGAAAATTTGTTGGATCAAGTCCCAACTATGTCAACAATTTTTAATTGGCTGATACGGAATCTGTTACTTGATATAATTATGTGCTCAGCTGTTCGTCATCAGCATTGTGGCTAATTGTACCAGGTTGGCCTATGAGAAAAGTTAGCAGCTATTTTAGTCCTAAGCAAAAGTTCTCGAGTATGGCCCCAATTGCTTTGAAAACTGTGTTGACGAGATATTTAGAAATACTTTGGGATTTTGGCAATGTATCTACTTCCACAGAGTCAGATGAAATTGTGGATATCATTTTTATGTGTCTGTGTCCAGTATGAAGGAAGTTAGAGGTAGTGGGCGGCAGGTAGCTTTTAGTGGTTAAGAGCATTGTGCCAGTAACCGAAAGGTCGCTGGTTCTAATCCCCGAGCCGACTAGGTGAAACATCTGTCGATGTGCCCTTGAGCAAGGCACTTAACCCTAATTGCTCCTGTAAGTCACTCTGGATAAGAGCGTCTGCTAAATGACTAAAATGTAAAAAAAAAAAAGTTTCGTGAGCCAATGCTAACTAGCATTAGCGCATTGACTGGTAGTCTATGGGTATCTGCTAGCATGCTACTATACTATACTTATATAATAAATAATGTATAAATTGTAGACAAGTAGATATAATAAAGTAATTAAAGATTATAGGGGAAATCTGCAGTTCAAACAAGAACTGTTCTGGTCAAGGGAAGAGGCTGGAGAAATGTAACCCTTTTCAAATTCATAGACAGCTATGGATGCAAGGACTGACCATCCATGATATCAAAATAATATTTACATCCATGTTTTGATACAGTGTTTGTGGCATAACATTGTTTACAGACAATGGAGTAAAAAGAGCCTATTTTGGGTTCTGAGATGGTGTGAGTTGAAGTAAGCTCATGAGGCGTACATAAGTTATATTCTTTAAGAATCAATGGGTTTATACAATTCATGTAAAAGTAAAAAAAAAAAAATGGATGTAGCAATCACATCTTGCTCCTTTAATAATCATTCCTGCTTCATGAGAAAGCATCTTTGATATGATATGCAGTTGAGTTTGTCTTGTTGCAGTGTGATGTGGAGTGAATCATATTTTTTTTGGGGGAAGTAACATGCAGACCTGGGTTCGAATAGTATTTGTTTACTTTCACATATTTGCGCAAGGGAACCATTGGAATAGTCCCAAAAGTGCAAATCCTCCCATCTGGCACTCCAGGCAGGCTCAACTGAAAACTCAAAGAATTTGAAAGAAAACAAGTAATGTTATATATATATATATATATATATATATATATATATATATATATATATATATTATTAGTGCATTTACTAAGACCACCTTGTTAGACCACATTAAACCCTCAGGCCACCCGTTGACGATCCCTGTAACAGTCTTACCTGCAGTAGAGTAACCGAGGTGTGATGCTGTTATAATCAGTGATCCCACTGTGTTCTGTAAACCGTTCACTGTCTTTTTGTGTTATTGGATTTGATCTGTTGTGGATGCTTGTATTGATGTCCCTTTGTGAAGGAAATATCTTCTCACAATGAGACTGACTACAAAAATAAGTAAAAGGTTGGACTGAAGCCATGTTACCTGCGCCGGTTAACAAGTAACAAGGGAACCAGGCAACTATCTAGAGAATTGAACATGTCCTTGTGTTGTTGTTGTTGTGAAGTCTGCTCTGCTCGGGGAGGCCAGGAGTGCGTTCCGTGAGGTTAAATGTTCAGAATGTTGAAGATAGAACTTTGAATAAAGCTGACACTGACACTTCAATTCAATTCAATACATTTTATTCATCTCTGAGGGGCAATTATTCTACCCAACTGTATCTGTATTATATAACACATTTCTATAAGAACGTTCTGTAACGTTGCACCATTTTGAACAGACCCCTGTTGGCTCCTGGGACTCTCCCACAAGCTTTTCTCTGTAAACTTGGATCCCTTCTATCAGATGACTCTGGCATTGTTGGCAGCAGCCCTGTCCAATGTGAGACTCAACAACACAACAGACACTTGGTGACCCTGGAGCTTAACAGTAACTTCATGTGTCCTAGCCCCTGGGAACAAAAGAGATGAGACAAGGGCTTGCAAAGGAAGGGTATATTAGTGGAAACTTTTGAAGTTTACCAGTAAATTACCAGCATTTTGGTATCTTTCAAGGATTTTTTGGGGCACTTCAGATTATCACAGGTGTCTGTAATTATCTCTGACCCTCTGTGTGTTCTTATCAAATAAAAATATATTACATAATTAAATAAGATGATTTTCAAATAAAAAATTGAATGACAAAGCTGTAAAACATTAAATATAAACCATCAATTTAGTGAATACCATTGGTGTTTAATATGAGGGTTTCAGCATGAAATATCCTTTATATTATCGATTTTTTTGTACACAATTGTATTTATTTTACTATATCAATATGTATTTGCTGTCAATGTATTGCCGTCAAACTGGTGGCAGTTCTGAAAATTTTTTGAAAGTTTGAAGAGTTAATTGAAAATAACGCCATTGTTGATTAGATGCTTTTTGTCATTAATTAGGCTTTGTTCTTGAACCATATGGTCTATCTACTACAGTATAAACTCATGGACAATATGGACACAGATATAACAAATTAATACGAAATATTAATACATTTTTTGTTTGTTATTCAAGTATAAATGACCAAAGTTACGATCGATTGCCATAGATTTTATGTTAATTTACCAAAATTACTGAAGATTCCATTAACTTTGGTAAACTACTGGTAGCTTTGAAACCCTAGATGAGATGGATGAGACAGCCCTGGAGCTTAACAGTAACTTCATGTGGCCTAGCCCCTGGGAACGAGATGGATGAGACAACCCTGGAGCTTAACAGTAACTTCATGTGACCTAGCCCCTGGGAACGAGATGGATGAGACAGATAAGTCATTTCAAGGTTGTCAATAGCTTCATGTCACCCAACGCTTCCAAGCCTCCAACCAACACTCTTAATATAAATATATTACAAGAGCAGTGTTGAAAATTAATAGACCTCAATCCAGAAAAATGAGAGCCTCTTGCCTCACAGTGGCGACTTCCTGTATGTCCAGTCGGATCCCGCCACAAGGTGATCTGTTGTTTCCAAGGCTGAGAACAACATATCATGTCTGCGGGTACCCGGTAGGCTTTCGCACTCTGACAATTGGGAGTGAGAGTGACTGGGACAGTTGGGAGTGAGAGTGACTGGGACAGTTGGGAGTGAGAGTAACTGGGAGAGTTGGGAGTGAGAGTGACTGGGACAGTTGGGAGTGAGAGTGACTGGGAGAGTTGGGAGTGAGAGTGACTGGGACAGTTGGGAGTGAGAGTGACTGGGACAGTTGGGAGTGAGAGTGACTGGGACAGTTGGGAGTGAGAGTGACTGGAACAGTTGAGAGTGAGAGTGACTGGGACAGTTGGGAGTGAGAGTGACTGGAACAGTTGGGAGTGAGAGTGACTGGGACAGTTGGAAGTGAGAGTGACTGGGACAGTTGGGAGTGAGAGTGACTGGGACAGTTGGGAGTGAGAGTGACTGGGACAGTTGGGAGTGAGAGTGACTGGAACAGTTGGGAGTGAGAGTGACTGGGTCAATTTGGAGTGAGAGTGACTGGAACAGTTGGGAGTGAGAGTGACTGGGACAGTTGGGAGTGAGAGTGCCTGGGACAGTTGGGAGTGAGAGTGTCTGGGACAGTTGGGAGTGAGAGTGACTGGGACAGTTGGGAGTGAGAGTGTCTGGGACAGTTGGGAGTGAGAGTGTCTGGGACAGTTGGGAGTGAGAGTGTCTGGGACAGTTGGGAGTGAGAGTGACTGGGACAGTTGGGAGTGAGAGTGTCTGGGACAGTTGGGAGTGAGAGTGACTGGGACAGTTGGGAGTGAGAGTGACTGGGACAGATAGGAGTGAGAGTGACTGGGACAGTTCGGAGTGAGGGTGACTGGGAAATCCATACAGCCTCTTTGTTGTCTGGAAAAAGGAAAGCGACACCCAGACTGTGACGCTCCTTCCCATTATCACACCGCAACTTCCTTTTCTCCTTTCACGCCCTGGAACCTGTTGTGTTGGCACTCTAGAACCTGTTGTGTTGACACACTAGAACCTGTTGTGTTGACACACTAGAATATGTTGTGTTGGAACACTAGAACCTGTTGTGTTGGCACACTAGAATCTGTTGTGTTGGCACACTAGAACCTGTTGTGTTGGCACACTAGAATCTGTTATGTTGGCACTTTAGAACCTGTTGTGTTGGCACTCTAGAACCTGTTGTGTTGGCACACTAGAATGTGTTGTGTTGGCACTCTAGAACCTGTTGTGTTGACACTCTAGAATCTGTTGTGCTGGCACACTAGAACCTGTTGTATTGGCACACTAGAATGTGTTGTGTTGGCACTCTAGAACCTGTTGTGTTGACACTCTAGAACCTGTTGTGTTGGCACTCTAGAACCTGTTGACACACTAGAATCTGTTGAGTTGGCACTCTAGAACCTGTTGTGTTGACACTCTAGAATCTGTTGTGTTGGCACAGTAGAATCTGTTGCGTTGACACTCTAGAACCTGTTATGTTGGCACTCTAGAACCTGTTGACACACTAGAACCTGTTGTGTTGGCACACTATAATCTGTTGTGTTGGCACACTAGAATATGTTGTGTTGGAACACTAGAACCTGTTGTGTTGGCACACTAGAACCTGTTGTGTTGGCACACTATAATCTGTTGTGTTGGCACACTAGAATCTGTTGTGTTGGCACACTAGAATCTGTTGTGTTGGCACTTTAGAACCTGTTGTGTTGGCACTCTAGAACCTGTTGTGTTGACACTCTAGAACCTGTTGTGTTGGCACTCTAGAACCTGTTGTGTTGGCAGTCTAGAACCTGTTGTGTTGACACTCTAGAACATGTTGTGTTGGCACTACAGACCCTGTTTAGTTGGCACTCTAGAACCTGTTGTGTTGGCAGTCTAGAACCTGTTGTGTTGGCACTACAGACCCTGTTTAGTTGGCACTCTAGAACCTGTTGTGTTGGCAGTCTAGAACCTGTTGTGTTGACACTCTAGAACCTGTTGTGTTGGCACTCTAGAATCGGTTGTTTTGGCACTCTAGAACCTGTTGTGTTGGCACTCTAGAACCTGTTGTGTTGGCACTCTAGAATCTGTTGTGTTGACACTACAGACCCTGTTTAGTTGGCACTCTAGAACCTGTTGTGTTGGCAGTCTAGAACCTGTTGTGTTGACACTCTAGAACCTGTTGTGTTGGCACTCTAGAATCGGTTGTTTTGGCACTCTAGAACCTGTTGTGTTGGCACTCTAGAATCTGTTGTGTTGGCACTCTAGACCCTGTTTTGTTGGCAATCTAGAATTTGTTGTGTTGGCACTCTAGAACCGGTCGTGTTGACACTCTAGAACCTGTTGTGTTGACACTCTAGAACCGGTCGTGTTGACACTCTAGAACCTGTTGTGTTGACACTCTAGAACCTGTTGTGTTGACACTCTAGAACCTGTTGTGTTGGCACTCTAGAACCTGTTGTGTTGGCACTCTAAAATCTGTTGTGTTGGCACTACAGACCCTTTTTAGTTGGCACTCTAGAACCTGTTGTGTTGGCAGTCTAGATCCTGTTGTGTTGACACTCTAGAACCTGTTGTGTTGGCATTCTAGAATCTGTTGTGTTGACACTCTAGAACCTGTTGTGTTGGCACTCTAGAACCTGTTGGCACACTAGAATCTGTTGTGTTGGCACTCTAGAACCTGTTGTGTTGACACTCTAGAATCTGTTGTGTTTGAACTCTAGAACCTGTTGTGTTGGCAGTCTAGATCCTGTTGTGTTGACACTCTAGAACCTGTTGTGTTGGCACTCTAGAATCTGTTGTGTTGACACTCTAGAATCTGTTGTGTTGACACTCTAGAATCTGTTGTGTTGACACTCTAGATCCTGTTGTGTTGACACTCTAGAACCTGTTGTGTTGGCACTCTAGAATCTGTTGTGTTGACACTCTAGATCATGTTGTGTTGACACTCTAGAACCTGTTGAGTTGACACTCTAGAACCTGTTGTGTTGACACTCTAGCATCTGTTGTGTTGACACTCTAGAATCTGTTGTGTTGACACTCTAGATCCTGTTGTGTTGACACTCTAGAACCTGTTGAGTTGACACTCTAGAACCTGTTGTGTTGACACTCTAGAATCTGTTGTGTTGACACTCTAGAACCTGTTGTGTTGACACTCTAGAATCTGTTGTGTTGACACTCTAGAACCTGTTGTGTTGACACTCTAGAACCTGTTGTGTTGACACTCTAGAATCTGTTGTGTTGACACTCTAGAACCTGTTGTGTTGACACTCTAGAATCTGATGTGTTGACACTCTAGAACCTGTTGTGTTGACACTCTAGCATCTGTTGTGTTGGCACTCTAGCATCTGTTGTGTTGACACTCTAGAATCTGTTGTGTTGACACTCTAGAACCTGTTGTGTTGACACTCTAGAATCTGTTGTGTTGACACTCTAGAACCTGTTGTGTTGACACTCTAGAATCTGTTGTGTTGACACTCTAGAACCTGTTGTGTTGACACTCTAGAATCTGATGTGTTGACACTCTAGAATCTGTTGTGTTGACACTCTAGATCCTGTTGTGTTGGCACTCTAGAATCTGTTGTGTTGACACTCTAGAATCTGTTGTGTTGACACTCTAGAACCTGTTGTGTTGGCACTCTAGCATCTGTTGTGTTGACACTCTAGAATCTGTTGTGTTGACACTCTAGAATCTGTTGTGTTGACACTCTAGAACCTGTTGTGTTGACACTCTAGAATCTGTTGTGTTGACACTCTAGAACCTGTTGAGTTGACACTCTAGAACCTGTTGTGTTGACACTCTAGAATCTGATGTGTTGACACTCTAGAATCTGTTGTGTTGACACTCTAGATCCTGTTGTGTTGGCACTCTAGAACCTGTTGTGTTGGCACTCTAGCATCTGTTGTGTTGACACTCTAGAATCTGTTGTGTTGACACTCTAGAACCTGTTGTGTTGACACTCTAGAATCTGTTGTGTTGACACTCTAGCATCTGTTGTGTTGGCACTCTAGAATCTGTTGTGTTGACACTCTAGAATCTGTTGTGTTGACACTCTAGAATCTGTTGTGTTGACACTCTAGAACCTGTTGTGTTGACACTCTAGAATCTGTTGTGTTGACACTCTAGCATCTGTTGTGTTGGCACTCTAGAATCTGTTGTGTTGACACTCTAGAATCTGTTGTGTTGACACTCTAGAATCTGTTGTGTTGACACTCTAGAATCTGTTGTGTTGACACTCTAGAATCTGTTGTGTTGACACTCTAGAATCTGTTGTGTTGACACTCTAGAATCTGTTGTGTTGACACTCTAGCATCTGTTGTTTTGGCACTCTAGAACCTGTTGTGTTGGCACTCTAGAATCTGTTGTGTTGACACTCTAGAATCTGTTGTGTTGACACTCTAGAATCTGTTGTGTTGGCACTCTAGAATCTGTTGTGTTGACACTCTAGAATCTGTTGTGTTGACACTCTAGATCCTGTTGTGTTGACACTCTAGAATCTGTTGTGTTGACACTCTAGAATCTGTTGTGTTGGCACTCTAGAATCTGTTGTGTTGACACTCTAGAATCTGTTGTGTTGACACTCTAGAATCTGTTGTGTTGACACTCTAGAATCTGTTGTGTTGACACTCTAGAATCTGTTGTGTTGACACTCTAGCATCTGTTGTTTTGGCACTCTAGAACCTGTTGTGTTGGCACTCTAGAACCTGTTGTGTTGACACTCTAGAATCTGTTGTGTTGACACTCTAGAATCTGTTGTGTTGACACTCTAGAATCTGTTGTGTTGACACTCTAGCATCTGTTGTTTTGGCACTCTAGAACCTGTTGTGTTGACACTCTATAATCTGTTGTGTTGGCACTCTAGAACCTGTTGACACACTTGAACCTGTTGTGTTGACACTCTAGAATCTGTTGTGTTGACACTCTAGATCCTGTTGTGTTGGCACTCTAGAACCTGTTGTGTTGGCACTCTAGAACCTGTTGACACACTTGAACCTGTTGTGTTGACACTCTAGAATCTGTTGTGTTGACACTCTAGAATCTGTTGTGTTGGCACTCTAGAATCTGTTGTGTTGACACTCTAGAATCTGTTGTGTTGACACTCTAGATCCTGTTGTGTTGACACTCTAGAATCTGTTGTGTTGACACTCTAGAATCTGTTGTGTTGGCACTCTAGAATCTGTTGTGTTGACACTCTAGAATCTGTTGTGTTGACACTCTAGAATCTGTTGTGTTGACACTCTAGAATCTGTTGTGTTGACACTCTAGAATCTGTTGTGTTGACACTCTAGCATCTGTTGTTTTGGCACTCTAGAACCTGTTGTGTTGGCACTCTAGAACCTGTTGTGTTGACACTCTAGAATCTGTTGTGTTGACACTCTAGAATCTGTTGTGTTGACACTCTAGAATCTGTTGTGTTGACACTCTAGCATCTGTTGTTTTGGCACTCTAGAACCTGTTGTGTTGACACTCTATAATCTGTTGTGTTGGCACTCTAGAACCTGTTGACACACTTGAACCTGTTGTGTTGACACTCTAGAATCTGTTGTGTTGACACTCTAGATCCTGTTGTGTTGGCACTCTAGAACCTGTTGTGTTGGCACTCTAGAACCTGTTGACACACTTGAACCTGTTGTGTTGACACTCTAGAATCTGTTGTGTTGACACTCTAGATCCTGTTGTGTTTGCACTCTAGAATCTGTTGTGTTGACACTCTAGAATCTGTTGTGTTGACACTCTAGAATCTGTTGTGTTGACACTCTAGATCCTGTTGTGTTTGCACTCTAGAATCTGTTGTGTTGACACTCTAGAATCTGTTGTGTTGACACTCTAGAATCTGTTGTGTTGACACTCTAGAATCTGTTGTGTTGGCACTCTAGAATCTGTTGTGTTGACACTCTAGAATCTGTTGTGTTGACACTCTAGATCCTGTTGTGTTGGCACTCTAGAACCTGTTGTGTTGGCACTCTAGAACCTGTTGACACACTTGAACCTGTTGTGTTGACACTCTAGAATCTGTTGTGTTGACACTCTAGAATCTGTTGTGTTGACACTCTAGATCCTGTTGTGTTGGCACACTAGATCCTGTTGTGTTGACACTCTAGCATCTGTTGTGTTGACACTCTAGAATCTGTTGTGTTGACACTCTAGAATCTGTTGTGTTGACACTCTAGATCCTGTTGTGTTGGCACTCTAGAATCTGTTGTGTTGGCACTCTAGATCCTGTTGTGTTGGCACTCTAGCATCTGTTGTGTTGGCACACTAGAATCTGTTGTGTTGACACTCTAGATCCTGTTGTGTTGACACTCTAGAACCTGTTGAGTTGGCACTCTAGAATCTGTTGTGTTGGCACTCTAGAATCTGTTGTGTTGACACTCTAGAATCTGTTGTGTTGACACTCTAGAATCTGTTGTGTTGACACTCTAGATCCTGTTGTGTTGGCACTCTAGAATCTGTTGTGTTGACACTCTAGAATCTGTTGTGTTGACACTCTAGAATATGTTGTGTTGACACTCTAGAATCTGTTGTGTTGACACTCTAGATCCTGTTGTGTTGACACTCTAGATCCTGTTGTGTTGACACTCTAGAATCTGTTGTGTTGACACTCTAGAATCTGTTGTGTTGACACTCTAGATCCTATTGTGTTGGCACTCTAGCATCTGTTGTGTTGGCACTCTAGAATCTGTTGTGTTGACACTCTAGAACCTGTTGAGTTGACACTCTAGAACCTGTTGTGTTGACACTCTAGAATATGATGTGTTGACACTCTAGAATCTGTTGTGTTGACACTCTAGATCCTGTTGTGTTGGCACTCTAGAATCTGTTGTGTTGACACTCTAGAATCTGTTGTGTTGACACTCTAGAATCTGTTGTGTTGACACTCTAGATCCTGTTGTGTTGGCACTCTAGCATCTGTTGTGTTGGCACTCTAGAATCTGTTGTGTTGACACTCTAGAACCTGTTGAGTTGACACTCTAGAACCTGTTGTGTTGGCACTCTAGAACCTGTTGACACACTTGAACCTGTTGTGTTGACACTCTAGAACCTGTTGTGTTGGCACTCTAGAATCTGTTGTGTTGACACTCTAGAACCTGTTGAGTTGACACTCTAGAACCTGTTGTGTTGGCACTCTAGAACCTGTTGACACACTTGAACCTGTTGTGTTGACACTCTAGAACCTGTTGTGTTGGCACACTATAATCTGTTGTGTTGGCACTCTAGAACCTGTTGTGTTGGCACACTAGAATCTGTTGTGTTGGCACTCTAGAACCTGTTGTGTTGACACTCTAGAATCTGTTGTGTTTGAACTCTAGAACCTGTTGTGTTGGCAGTCTAGATCCTGTTGTGTTGACACTCTAGAACCTGTTGTGTTGGCACTCTAGAATCTGTTGTGTTGA
The DNA here is from genome assembly GCF_020615455.1 of Coregonus clupeaformis. Taxonomy (NCBI): domain Eukaryota; kingdom Metazoa; phylum Chordata; class Actinopteri; order Salmoniformes; family Salmonidae; genus Coregonus; species Coregonus clupeaformis. The sequence goes on along the minus strand of NC_059205.1, from coordinate 8,132,411 downwards.
CACTCTAGAACCTGTTGTGTTGGCACTCTAGAACCTGTTGACACACTAGAATCTGTTGTGTTGGCACTCTAGAATATGTTGTGTTGGCACTCTAGAATATGTTGTGTTGGCACTCTAGAACCTGTTGTGTTGGCACTCTAGAACCTGTTGTGTTGACACTCTAGAACCTGTTGAGTTGACACTCTAGAACCTGTTGTGTTGGCACTCTAGAACCTGTTGACACACTTGAACCTGTTGTGTTGACACTCTAGAACCTGTTGTGTTGGCACTCTAGAACCTGTTGTGTTGGCACTCTATAACATGTTGTGTTGGCACTACAGACCCTTTTTAGTTGGCACTGTAGAACCTTTTTTGTTGGCAGTCTATAACCTGTTGTGTTGACACTCTAGAACCTGTTGTGTTGGCACTCTAGAATCTGTTGTGTTGGCACTCTAGAACCTGTTGTGTTGGCACTCTAGAACCTGTTGTGTTGGCACTCTAGAATCTGTTGGCACACTAGAACCTGTTGTGTTGACAGACTAGAACCTGTTGTGTTGACCCACTAGAATCTGTTGTGTTGGCACTCTAGACCCTGTTTTGTTGGCAATCTAGAACCTGTTGTGTTGACATTCTTAAAACTGCTGTGTTGGCACTCTAGAACCTGTTGACACACTAGAACCTGTTGTGTTGACACTCTAGACCCTGTTGTGTTGGCAATCTAGAACCTGTTGTGTTGACATTCTTAAAACTGTTGTGTTGGCACTCTAGAACCTGTTGTGTTGGCAATCTAGAACCTGTTGTGTTGACATTCTTAAAACTGTTGTGTTGACACACTAGAACCTGTTGTGTTGGCACTCTAGAAACTGTTGTGTTGGCACTCTAGAACCTGTTGTGTTGTCACTCTAGAACCTGTTGAGCTGGCACTCTAGAACCTGTTGTGTTGGCACTCTAGAACCTGTGTTGGCACTCTAGAACCTGTTGGCACACTAGAACCTGTTGTGTTGACAGACTAGAACCTGTTGTGTTGAACCACTAGAATCTGTTGTGTTGGCACTCCAGACCCTGTTTAGTTGGCACTCTAGAACCTGTTGTGTTGGCAGTCTAGAACCTGTTTTGTTGACACTCTAGAATCTTTGATGTTGCCACTCTAGAATCTGTTGTGTTGACACACTAGAACCTGTTGTGTTGGCACTCTAGAATCTGTTGTGTTGGCACTCTAGAACCTGTTGTGTTGGAACTCTATAACCTGTTGACACACTAGAACCTGTTGTTTTGGCACACTAGAACCTGATGTGTTGACACTCTATAACCTGTTGTGTTGGCATTCTAGAACCGGTTGGCACACTAGAATCTGCTGTGTTTGCACTCTAGAACCTGTTGTGTTGGAAATCCAGATCTTGTTGTGTTGGCACACTAGAATCTGTTGTGTTGGCACACTAGAATCTGTTCTGTTGGCACTCTATAAAATGTTGTGTTGACAATCTAGAACCTGTTGTGTTGGCACTCTATAACCTGTTGTGTTGACACTCTAGAGTATCTTGTGTTGGCACATTAGAATATGTTGTGTTGGCACACTAGAACCTGTTGTGTTCACACTCTAGATACTGTTGTGTTGGAACTCTAGAACCTGTTGACACACTAGAACCTGTTGTGTGGACACTCTAGAACCTGTTGTGTTGGCACTCTAGAACCTGTTGTGTTGGCAATCTAGAACCTGTTGTGTTGGCACTCTAGAACCTGTTGTGTTAAAACAGTAGAACCTGTTGTGTTGGCACTCTAGAACCTGTTGTGTTGATACTCAGGAATATGTTGTGTTGACACTCTAGAACCTGTTGTGTTGACACTCTAGAACATGTTGTGTTGGCACTCTAGAATCTGTGACACACTAGAACCTGTTGTGTGGACACTCTAGAACCTGTTGTGTTAGCACTCTAGAACCTGTTGTGTTGGCACTCTAGAATCTGTTGCCTTGACACACTAGAACCTGTTGTGTTGGCACTCTAGAACCTGTTGTGTTGGCACACTAGAATCTGTTGAGTTGACACACTAGAACCTGTTGTGCTGACACATTAGAACATGTTGTGTTGGCACACTGGAATCTATTGTGTTGGAACTATAGAACCTGTTGTGTTGGCACTCTAGAACCTGTTGTGTTGACACTCTAGAACCTGTTGCGTTGACACACTAGAACCTGTTGTGTTGGCACTCTAGAACCTGTTGTGTTGGCACTCTAGAACCTGTTGTGTTAAAACACTAGAACCTGTTGTGTTGGCACTCTAGAACCTGTTGTGTTGACACTTTGGAATCTGTTGTGTTGACACTCTAGAATCTTTGACACACTAGAACCTGTTGTGTGGACACTCTAGAACCTGTTGTGTTGGCACTCTAGAACCTGTTTTGTTGACACTCTAGAACATGTTGTGTTGACACACTAGAACCTGTTGTGTTGACACATTAGAACATGTTGTGTTGGCACACTAGAATCTATTGTGTTGGAACTATAGAACCTGTTGTGTTGGAACTCTAGAACCTGTTGTGTTGGCACTCTAGAACCTGTTTTATTGACACTCTAGAACCTGTTGCGTTGGCACTCTAGAACATGTGGTGTTGGCACACTAGAACCTTAAGAGAGCACTGGAGCGGTAAGATAAACAGGGGTTGGCATCTACCGGGATGGACTTCATTTCCAAGTCTGTTTGTTCGTTGACCTAAAATTTGCATCAATGAGTCTGCAATACAGGTTAAGGAAAACAAAGGCTTGTGGGGCTTATGGACCAACTTGTGCGGAGTGCTTGTGAACCATGTGAAAACACGGCGGGTGATAGATTGGAAACCGTGATGGCAATTTAGTCCATTGCTTTAATATATGGATAAAATAATTTAGTGATGCAATACTGTAAGCCAATAACTATTTTATTTTTAACAAAAAAATGGATAACTAGATGGTAATTTTCCATGAAGAAAAATTGTGTGACTTGCTTCAGCTCTTCAAAAGTATTTTTGTGTCAGTGGATAGGATAGCCTGAACATGTGAATGTTGGTTTGGTGTCTCTAGCTTGAACGGTTCAAGAGTTACTGTTGGTGGGTTATGTTATGCTAATTTATGCCAGAAAGAAGAGGAGTAGGTGGCCAGTACGTTGCAATAAAATGTGTTAACAGAAAATATATACAAAATAACAGATAGAAGCAGATCAGCATTGTACATGAGGACGCACAACTGAAACGCGTTTCGACTTCTAGAGTCTTCCTCAGGCAGCGTTGTGGACGGACGCTGACCTGTCTCTAGAAATAGAGGTGGGACAAGTAAATGTCATATGACAGGAAAATAAACTATATACAAAACATACACTGAGCGTACAAAACATTAAGAACATCTTACTAATATTGAGTTCCAGCCCCTTTTGCCCTCAGAACAGCCTCAATTCGTCTGGGCATGGACTCTACAAGGTGTCGAAAGCATTCCACAGGGAAGCTGGCCCATGTTGACTCCAATGCTTCCCACAGTTGTGTCAAGTTGGCTGGATGTCCTTTGGGTGGTGGACCATTCTTGATACACACGGGAAAATGTTGAGCGTGAAAGACCCAGCAGCGTTGCAGTTCTTGACATGCTCAAACCGGTGCGCCTGGCACCTACTACCATACCATACCCGATGACTCATTCTGCATAGCATAGATTACTTCTTCTGGATAGCACAGATGACTCCTTCTAGATAGCATAGATGACTCCTTCTGGATAGCATGGATGACTCCTTCTGGATAGCATAGATGACTCCTTCTGGAAAGAATATATGACTCCTTCTGGATAGCATAGATAACTCCTTCTGGATAGCATAGATGACACCTTCTGGATAGCATAGATGACTCCTTCTGGATAGCATAGATGACTCCTTCTGGATAGCATAGATGACTCCTTCTGGATAGCATAGATGACTCCTTCTGGATAGCATAGATGACTCCTTCTGGATAGCATAGATGACTCCTTCTGGATAGCATAGATGACTCCTTCTGGATAGCATAGATGACTCCTGGATATCATAGATGACTCCTTCTGGATATCATAGATGATTCCTGGATATCATAGATAACTCCTGGTTATCATAGATGACTCCTTCTGGATATCATAGATGACTCCTGGATATCATAAATGACACCTGGTTATCATAGATGACTCCTTCTGGATATCATAGATGACTCCTGGATATCATATATCACTCCTGGATATCACAGATGACTCATGGATAGCATATATTACTCTTGGATAGCATGGATGACTCCTTCTGGATAGCATAGATGACTCCTTCTAGATAGCATAGATTACTCCTTCTGGATAGCATATATGACTCCTGGATAGCATAGATGACTCCTTCTGGATAGCATAGATGACTCCTTCTGGATAGCATAGATGACTACTTCTGGATAGCATAGATTACTCCTTCTGGATAGCATAGATGACTCCTTCTGGATAAGATAGATTACTTCTTCTGTATAGGATAGATTACTCCTTCTGGATATCATAGATTACCCCTGGATATCATAGATGACTCCTGGATATCATAGATGACTCCTGGATGTCATAGATGACTCCTGGATATCACAGATGACTCATGGATAGCATAGATTACTCCTGGATAGCATAGATTACTCCTTCTGGATAGCATAGATGACTCCTTCTGGATAGCATAGATGACTCCTTCTGGATAGCATAGATGACTCCTGGATATCATAGATGACTCCTTCTGGATAGGATAGATTACTCCTTCTGGATAGGATAGATGACTCCATCTGGATATCATAGATGACTCCTGGATATCATAGATGACTCCTGGATAGTGTAGATTACTCCTGGATGGCCTATATGACTCCTGGATGGCCTATATGACTCCTGGACAGTGTAGGTGACTCCTGGATAGTGTCGATGATTCCTGGATAGCCTATGTGACTCCTTCTGAGTCGCAGTAGTCAGGCTCTTCAGGGTGATGGGCTTGTTGGATTTTGGAAGCAGGAAATTGTTTCAGTTTTTGTGATTGTGCGCAACAGGAACAGTGCGCGCACGGGTAATGGCCTATAGTGGGTGGGAGGCCGTCGATAGTGTCTCTGAGACTGGTGTTTGGTATTGGTATACACCAAGTCACTTGGCTCTGTCATATCCTCACATGGCCTCTCCTATCATTGCTACGCAGACGACACACAATTAATCTTCTCCTTTCCCCCTTCTGATAACCAGGTGGCGAATCGCATCTCTGCATGTCTGGCAGACATATCAGTGTGGATGACGGATCACCACCTCAAGCTGAACCTCAGCAAGACAGAGCTGCTCTTCCTCCCGGGGAAGGACTGCCCGTTCCATGATCTCGCCATCACGGTTGACAACTCCGTTGTGTCCTCCTCCCAGAGTGCAAAGAGCCTTGGCGTGACCCTGGACAACACCCTGTCGTTCTCCGCTAACATCAAAATATAAATATAATATAATATGCCATTTAGCAGACGCTTTTATCCAAAGCGACTTACAGTCATGCGTGCATACATTTTTTTTTTTGTGTATGGATGGTCCCGGGGATCGAACCCACTACCTTGGCGTTACAAGCGCTGTGCTCTACCAGCTGAGCTACAGAGGACCAAGGCGGTGATCCGATCCTGTAGGTTCATGCTCTACAACATTCGGAGAGCACAACCCTGACTTACACAGGAAGCGGCACAGGTCCTAATCCAGGCACTTGTCATCTCCCGTCTGGATTACTGCAACTCGCTGTTGGCTGGGCTCCCTGCCTGTGCCAATAAACCCCTACAACTCATCCAGAATGCCGCAGCCCGTCTGGTGTTCAACCTTCCCAAGTTCTCTAACGTCACCTCGCTTCTCTGCACACTCCACTGGCTTCCAGTTGAAGCTCGCATCTGCTACAAGACCATGGTGCTTGCCTACGGAGCTGTGAGGGGAACGGCACCTCCGTACCTTCAGGCTCTGATCAGTCCCTACACCCAAACGAGGGCATTGCGTTCATCCACCTCTGGCCTGCTGGCCCCCCTACCTCTGCGGAAGCACAGTTCCCGCTCAGCCCAGTCAAAACTGTTCGCTGCTCTGGCACCCCAATGGTGGAACAAGCTCCCTCACGACGCCAGGACAGCGGAGTCACTCACCACATTCCGGAGACACTTGAAACCCCACCTTTTTAAGGAACACCTGGGATAGGATAAAGTAATCCTTCTACCCCCCTCTTATCCCACTGGCTATAAGGTGAATGCACCAATTTGTAAGTCGCTCTGGATAAGAGTGTCTGCTAAATGATGTAAATGTAAATGGTGTTCCTCCTGAGAGCCACAAGGGGTTTATCAGTAAAGTTGTTGTGCAGTTGTTCCAAAGTCCAATGTTTATGTAGGACTCTAAGTACTGTATTTTGTTGGCAATCCGTCAAAATGTTTTTTTTTTTTCGTAGGTTGTAGAAGTATGTCTCTGTGTGAATACAGTGCTCTCTTGTATGGTGTTTTTATGGCCTTTTGACTGTAGCCTCTCTCCATAAACCTTGCTTTCATATCATTAGCTTTTTCAATGAACTAATTTATGTCCGAGCACAGTCTCCTGAGACACATAAACTGTCCGGCTGGAAGATTGTCTTTGAGTGCGTTGGGCTGGTAGCTGTGTTACGGTCGGCTTCTTTTCTATATATGGTAGTAGAGCCTGTTGCCATGGTTTCTGATGAGGAGGTCAAGAAAATGGATTCGGTCAGTGCTGAAGTCAACAGTGAATCTGAGGTTTGTGTGTTGAGGAGAGCAAAAAAGTAATGTCGTTTTTGTTTGAGATGTAATGAAGTCGGAGGAGGGTACTGTCCTGTACAGTCTCTTCTCTCCATAGGAGGAGATGACATCGATATTGTAGCTGAAGTACAAGTATAAGGAGGACAGACATTGGAGGGCAGACATTGGAAACAGACATTGGAAGGCAGACATTGGAGGGCAGACATTGGAGGGCAGACATTGGAGGTCAGACATTGGAGGGCAGACATTGGAAACAGACATTGGAGGGCAGACATTGGAGGTCAGACATTGGAGGGCAGACATTGGAGGGCACACATTGGAGGTCAGACATTGGAGGTCAGATATTGGAGGACAGACATTGGAAGGCAGACATTGGAGGGCAGACATTGGAGGGCAGACATTGGAGGACAGACATTGGAGGACAGACATTGGAGGACAGACATTGGAAGGCAGACATTGGAGGGCACACATTGGAGGTCAGACATTGGAGGTCAGACATTGGAGGACAGACATTGGAAGGCAGACATTGGAGGGCAGACATTGGAGGGCAGACATTGGAGGGCAGACATTGGAGGACAGACATTGGAGGACAGACATTGGAAGGCAGACATTGGAGGGCAGACATTGGAGGTCAGACATTGGAAGGCAGACATTGGAAGGCAGACATTGGAGGGCAGACATTGGAGGGCAGACATTGGAGGGCAGACATTGGAGGGCAGACATTGGAGGGCAGACATTGGAGGACAGACATTGGAGGACAGACATTGGAGGACAGACATTGGAGGACAGACATTGGAGGACAGACATTGGAGGACATACATTGGAGGACAGACATTGGAAGGCAGACATTGGAAGACAGACATTGGAGGACAGACATTGGAGGACAGACATTGGAGGGCAGACATTGGAAACAGACATTGGAGGGCAGACATTGGAGGGCAGACATTGTACATATGGTTTCATATAAATATTTTAACTGCATTAAATTGAAATAAATACAGATGCAGTCTCTTTTTTAGTGTGTCACTGCAAAGCATTCTACTCTTGGAGAAAAATATTTAAATCAGCTGGAAAAAAATCAACTGGAGAAAAATATTTAACTGAATTAAATTGAAATAAATGCCACTGGTCCTCATCATCACCAGGGAAGTCAGTCATAGTTACAGTAGGACAGCTCTGCTTCTCTGACAACAATGCAGATGCCCCATACAGGTCCCCCATTTTGTGTCAAAGGGGTTCCCTGTGCAGCCAATCTCTCTGCTCAAATGTATTTCCCACAAATTAATATTTGTTCAGCCACAAAGGGAACCTGAGGCCTATACAACACCAGAGATAAAACTAGGCCTATTTCATCCACACCAAAGCCTGCCATTTATAAACAAACAATGAACCAGACTCAAATTATAGCTAGGCTAGTCAGTGCACCAGATGCATTTGAACCCGTTACCCATAGGGGTAGCTGGGTACAGTGTCCCCACTTTCCAGCAACAGAGGATGTGAATGTAGGGGGTAACTGGGTACCTGGTCCTTATTATAAAACAAGAACAGGAAATAGACCCCATTGTATAATGGCCATGGGCGGCGCACAATTGGTCCAGCGTCGTCCAAGGTAGGGGAGGGTTTGGCCGGCAGGGATGTGGGTTCGTTTCCCACGGGGGGGCAGTATGAAAAAAATAAATAAAAATAAAAATAAAAAAAACATGTATGCATTCACTAAGTCGCTCTGGGTAAGAGCGTCTGCTAAATGACTAAAATGTAAAAATGTCAAATATAACTTTGGAGCATTCAGATGTTTTGTCTCCCAGCTGGACAAATTGGTATCACTTAGAAAGGGTACGACTTAAACCAATTGAGAAATTGTCCGCGTAGACCAACCAACGTTATGATCAGTCATATCGAATGAGAATGGAGACATGACCCACGGTCAGAGGACAGCAGTAGGTCATTTACTAACCTGACAAGTGCAGTCTCAGTGCTGGTGGCATGGTCTAAAACCAGATTGGAGGGTTTCAAAGATACGTTAGAATTTTAAAAGGATGTTAGCTGCTGGGCTACAGACTTCTATAGTATCTTAGAAAGGAAGGGGAAGTTGGAGATCTGAGAAACTTTTTCCAGTTCATCTGGATCGAGGTCTGTGTTTTTATTTATTTTTAGAAGTGGTTTAGAGGGTGAACAGAACCGCCGAAAGGACGCTGCCCTGGTGTACACCTTCAATTTCCTATGTTGATACAATAACCCAACAACAAAATATGACTAACAATATAATTTATTGGATTAATTGTTTTTGTGTCAGACTAAAAATGGCTGATGCGTTCTGAAACACCCTCTAAGAAATGGAAATTCTTGACAGAATGTCAACGTGAGAGGATTTGCCACAGTTACAGTGGGGAAAAAAAGTATTTAGTCAGCCACCAATTGTGCAAGTTCTCCCACTTAAAAAGATGAGAGAGGCCTGTAATTTTCATCATAGGTACACGTCAACTATGACAGACAAAATGAGAAAAAATTGTCCAGAAAATCACATTGTAGGATTTTTAATGAATTTATTTGCAAATTATGGTGGAAAATAAGTATTTGGTCACCTACAAACAAGCAAGATTTCTGGCTCTCACAGACCTGTAACTTCTTCTTTAAGAGGCTCCTCTGTCCTCCACTCGTTACCTGTATGAATGGCACCTGTTTGAACTTGTTATCAGTATAAAAGACACCTGTCCACAACATCAAACAGTCACACTCCAAACTCCACTATGGCCAAGACCAAAGAGCTGTCAAAGGACACCAGAAACAAAATTGTAGACCTGAACCAGTCTGGGAAGACTGAATCTGCAATAGGTAAGCAGCTTGGTTTGAAGAAATCAACTGTGGGAGCAATTATTAGGAAATGGAAGACATACAAGACCACTGATAATCTCCCTCGATCTGGGGCTCCACGCAAGATCTCACCCCCGTGGGGGTCAAAATGATCACAAGAACGGTGAACAAATATCCCAGAGCCACACGGGGGGGACCTAGTGAATGACCTGCAGAGAGCTGGGACCAAAGTAACAAGGCCTACCATCAGTAACACACTACGCCGCTAGGGACTCAAATCCTGCAGTGCAAGACGTTTCCCCCTGCTTAAGGCAGTACATGTCCAGGCCCGTCTGAAGTTTGCTAGAGTGCATTTGGATGATCCAGAAGATCATTGGGAGAATGTCATATGGTCAGATGAAACCAAAATATAAATTTTTGGTAAAAACTCAACTCATCGTGTTTGGAGGACAAATAATGCTGAGTTGCATCCAAAGAACACCATACCTACTGTGAAGCATGGGGGTGGAAACATCATGCTTTGGGGCTGTTTTTTCTGCAAAGGGACCAGGACGACTGATCCGTGTAAAGGAAAGAATGAATGGGGCCATGTATCGTGAGATTTTGAGTGAAAACCTCCTTCCATCAGCAAGGGCATTGAAGATGAAACGTGGCTGGGTCTTTCAGCATGACAATGATCCCAAACACACCGCCCGGGCAACGAAGGAGTGGCTTCGTAAGAAGCATTTCAAGGTCCTGGAGTGGCCTAGCTAGTCTCCAGATCTCAACCCCATAGAAAATCTTTGGAGGGAGTTGAAAGTCCGTGTTGCCCAGCGACAGCCCCAAAACATCACTACTCTAGAGGAGATCTGCATGGAGGAATGGGCCAAAATACCAGCAACAGTGTGTGAAAACCTTGTGAAGACTTACATAAAACGTTTTACCTGTGTCATTGCCAACAAAGGGTATATAACAAAGTATTGAGAAACTTTTGTTATTGACCAAATACTTATTTTCCACCATAATTTGCAAATAAATTCATAAAAAATCCTACAATGTGATTTTCTGGATTTTTTTTCCTCATTTTGTCTGTCACAGTTGACGTGTACCTATGATGAAAATTACAGGCCTCTCTCATCTTTTTAAGTGGGAGAACATGCACAATTGGTGGCTGACTAAATACTTTTTTCCCCCACTGTATATGGTACATAGGATAATACAGCTTTCTCTCTTTCACACACACACACACACACACACACACACACACACACACACACACACACACACACACACACACACACACACACACACACACACACACACACACACACACACACACACACACTGCACACACACACACACACACACACACACACACACACACACACGCACACACACATACACACACACACACACACACACACACACACACACACACACACACACACACACACTGCATGCTCTGGTGAGTAACAAACAAGGTGAGGACACAGAAGGAAAGTGTTTTGGGTGAAAAGGTGTAGGATGACGCATGACCACTAGGTGGAAAAAGACGACGCTATAAATCTTGTACGCAGAGTCTCAGTGCTGTGTGATGCGGAAGGTAAACTTGTCACACGATGACAGAGAATAACGTGGTTGTCAGGTGGGACTACTAGGTCGTGTTCTGTAAGGCGACGGACAGAAACAGTGAACGACTTGGTCCAAATGAGAAACACATTTCCCTGCTGAAAAACATGTTAAAACAGGTTAACTCGATGTCCAATGTCAAAAACAAAACATGGAGGGAAGAATCTAAAAGAGACCATGCTCATGGACTCTGGCAAGTGTAAGATTTTACATTACATCAACTTAAAAAAGGAAGACTTCGCGATATGACATCATCATACGTAGCAGGGGCAACTTCCTGATTACATTTACGTTTTAGCAGACGCTCTTATCCAGAGCGACTTACAGTTAGTGCATACATTTTTTCATACCCCCCCGTGGGAATCGAACCCACAACCCTGGCGTTGCATGCGCCACGCTCTACCAACTGAACTACGCTACCACTAACAAAATTCTAATCTGCCACAAGGGAACTTGTTTAGAATGTCTGATTCTGAGGTGAAGCGTTAAACGGCTATTGCATGTTACATAAAGTTCTATATTGTGAATAATGTTAATACTGCTTATGAGAAGGAAATTAGCACATTTAGAAGTATTCCTCGTTTGAAACACAATATTGTTACAAAATACTGCTTGGCAAGCTTAACTGGTCAATGAAATGTAGTTTTATTGGGCTAAGGTTTGCAAGAGGTAACATGCAGAGCAAATTAGGTACTTTAAATTTGATATTTGGTTCCCAACTCTCATTTAATTAAAGCAACGTAAATAGACTATAAAACGCTTTGAGGATGCTACTTTTCATTCCTCTTCAAACACAACAACAAAGCAGCCTCAGGGCTTCCTGATGATGAGAAACTGAAGCTATGAAATGCGCCTCTAAATAAGTGTTTTTCCTAGATGGACTTGAACGGTCAGGGCCGATATCCTCTCTGTCCCTGTGGCGTAGGACTTGAACGGTCAGGGCCGATATCCTCTCTGTCCCTGTGGCGTAGGACTTGAACGGTCAGGGCCGATATCCTCTCTGTCCCTGTGGCGTAGGACTTGAACGGTCAGGGCCGATATCCTCTCTGTCCCTGTGGCGTAGGTCTGCACCCCCCACGTCCAAAGCCTTCTCCTCATTTTTTAAACAACAGAGAGCATCTCATTCTCACTCAAGTCAGCGCAGCTCAGTCCAATGGTTCTGCCCACTACTGTGAATATTCTGTACAGTAAAAAAAAAGATACAACGCTTTCCTTTGACAACAATAACATCGTTATTTATCTGCCCAGAAGCTGTTACCCTTAGCCCACCTCCACCCGTTCTCCTCCCCACGCGTTGCGTGTTAGCAGACCACTGCGCCGGTTTCTTTGTGTTTGTCGCCCACGGCAGCGGTGTCATTGCATTATGACAATGAATGAGGCACCCGCCCGCTTTGGCCCCAACCCACGACACATTTTAGTCATTTAGCAGACGCTCTTATCCAGAGCGACTTACAGTTAGTGAATACATATTTTTTTTATACTGGCCCCCCGTGGGAATCGAACACACAACTCTGGCGTTGCAAACACCATGCTCTGTCAACTGAGCTACATCCCTGCCGGCCATTCCCTCCCCTACCCTAGACGACGCTGGGCCAATTGTGCACCGCCCATGAGTCTCCCGGTCGCTGCCAGCTGTGACAGAGCCTGGATTCGAACCAGGATCTCTAGTGGCACAGTTAGCACTGCGATGCAGTGCCTTAGACCACTGCGCCACTCAGCAGGTGAAGGAGAAGAACACAAGCCTCGTTTTCACATCTGGGAGGGTTTGCTGTGGGATTTCTAGTAAAAAACTGCCGCGGTGGAAAGATGTCATGTGAGAGAGTGAGGGAAGAGGTGTGGGGGCAGTGCGGTGTACAGTTATAGAAATGTCAAATTGTGGGAAAAACAATTCAACGTAATTAAAAATACTTTAAATCATCAAATTAGGGGCAATTGAGCAGGTATCATAGAGCAGATAGCATAGAGCTGATAGCATAGAGCTGATAGCATAGAGCAGGTAGCATAGAGCAGGTAGCATAGAGCTGATAGCATAGAGCAGGTAGCATAGAGCAGGTAGCATAGAGCAGGTAGCATAGAGCAGGTAGCATAGAGCTGATAGCATAGAGCTGATAGCATAGAGCTGATAGCATAGAGCAGGTAGCATAGAGCAGGTAGCATAGAGCAGGTAGCATAGAGCTGATAGCATAGAGCTGATAGCATAGAGCTGATAGCATAGAGCTGATAGCATAGAGCTGATAACATAGAGCAGGTAGCATAGAGCAGATAGCATAGAGCAGATAGCATAGAGCTGATAGCATAGAGCTGATAACATAGAGCAGGTAGCATAGAGCAGGTAGCATAGAGCTGGTAGCATAGAGCAGGTAGCATAGAGCTGATAGCATAGAGCAGATAGCATAGAGCAGATAGCATAGAGCAGGTAGCATAGAGCTGATAGCATAGAGCTGATAACATAGAGCAGGTAGCATAGAGCAGGTAGCATAGAGCTGATAACATAGAGCTGATAGCATAGAGCAGGTAGCATAGAGCAGATAGCATAGAGCAGGTAGCATAGAGCTGATAGCATAGAGCTGATAACATAGAGCAGATAGCATAGAGCAGGTAGCATAGAGCTGATAACATAGAGCTGATAGCATAGAGCAGGTAGCATAGAGCAGGTAGCATAGAGCAGGTAGCATAGAGCAGGTAGCATAGAGCAGATAGCATAGAGCTGGTAG
>NC_059205.1:7446049-7451049 GCF_020615455.1 Coregonus clupeaformis | reverse complement strand
ACAAGCTCACAGAACGGGACCGCCAAGTGCTGAAGCACCTAGCGTGTAAAAATCATCTGTCCTCGGTTGCAACACTCACTACCGAGCTCCAAACTGCCTCTGGAAGCAACGTCAGCACAATAACTGTTCATCGGGAGCTTCATAAAATGGTTTTCCATGGCCGAGCAGCCGCACACAAGCCTAAGATCACCACAATGCCAAGCGTCGGCTGGAGTGGTGTAAAGGTCGACGCCATGGGACTCATGAGCAGTCGCAACGTGTTCTGTGGAGTGATGAATCACACTTCACCATCTGGCAGTCCCACAGATGAATATGGGTTTGGCAGGATGCCAGGAGAACGCTACCTGCCCGAATGCATAGTACCAACTGCAAAGTTTGGTGGAGGAGGAATAATGGTCATGGGCTGTTTTTCATGGTTTGGGCTAGGCCCCTTAGTTCCAGTGAAGGGAAATCTTAACGCTACAGCATACAATGACATTCTAGACGATTCTGTGCTTCCAACTTTGTGGCAAAAGTTTGGGGAAGGCCCTTTCCTGTTTCAGCATGACAATGCCCCCGTGCATAAAGCGAGGTCAATCCAGAAATGGTTTGTAGAGATCGGTGTGGAAGAACTTGACTGGCCTGCACAGAGTCCTGACCTCAACCCCATCGAATACCTTTGGGATGAATTTGAATGCTGACTGCGAGCCAGGCCTAATCGCCCAACATCAGTGCCCGACCTCACTAATGCTCTTGTGGCTGAATGGAAGCAAGTCCCCGCAGCAATGTTCCAACATCTAGTGGAAAGCCTTCCCAGAAGAGTGGAGGCTGTTATAGCAGCAAAGGGGGGACCAACTCCATATTAATGCCCATGATTTTGGAATGAGATGTTCAACGAGCAGGTGTCCACATACTTTTGATCACGTAGTGTACAATAATATATCAAATATTACCCGCTACAAGTGTTTTCAGATTTCTATGAAATATGACCTACATGTATAATTAATTACAATATGAGTGAAATAGATTTTCTTCCAAACAATGGTAATTACGTATGTTAAAACACAGTTTTTCTGTGTTTGGATGGTGTGGGCGTACCCCAACAACAGTATACTGATCAATACAAATATTCATTACAAGTTAACAGCTGATTGGCCAGCTTAGACAATGAGACGTCTCGGCCAAAAAAAACACGATGTCATCTTCTATAAGAAAATAGCAAGCATTTTTTTTAAACAGTTTCAAGTTTGAGGGTTTTTGTTGTGTTTTTTTTCTCTTATTTATATGAGTATAGGAGTCAACAACATTATTCGGGTATGAGTTAACAGATTATGAGCTTTTAAAAAGGAGATTTTCACTGGACAGTTACTTTAAAGTCATGTGACCTGTTTTTATCCTTTAGGTTTTTTTAATCATTTACTTACTAAACCAGGAAGTCACGTTGAGATTGATATCTCTTTTTCGAGAGATTCCACAGAGACACAAACGCAGAACGACAGACAAATAGACAGACAGACAGACAGACAGACAGACAGACAGACAGACAGACAGACAGACAGACAGACAGACAGACAGACAGACAGACAGACAGACAACATGTAGGCAAATATTTTCATCAAAATGTGTAGGGCTACGTGTGCAGGCTGTGCAATATGAATAGTCTTTATCAGGCTGTGCTTTATGAAGAGTCTTTATCCAGGCTGTGCTTTATGAATAATCTTTATCGGGCTGTGATTTATGAAGAGTCTTTATCATGCTGTGCTTTATGAAGAGTCTTTATCGGGCTGTGATTTATGAAGAGTCTTTATCAGGCTGTGATTTATGAAGAGTCTTTATCGGGCTGTGATTTATGAAGAGTCTTTATCGGGCTGTGATTTATGAAGAGTCTTTATCAGGCTGTGCTTTATGAAGAGTCTTTATCATGCTGTGCTTTATGAAGAGTCTTTATCGGGCTGTGATTTATGAAGAGTCTTTATCATGCTGTGCTTTATGAAGAGTCTTTATCGGGCTGTGATTTATGAAGTCTTTATCAGGCTGTGATTTATGAAGAGTCTTTATCAGGCTGTGATTTATGAAGAGTCTTTATCAGGCTGTGCTTTATGAAGAGTATTTATCGGGCTGTGATTTATGAAGAGTCTTTATCAGGCTGTGCTTTATGAAGAGTCTTTATCAGGCTGTGATTTATGAAGAGTCTTTATCAGGCTGTGATTTATGAAGAGTCTTTATCAGGCTGTGCTTTATGAAGAGTATTTATCAGGCTTTATGAAGAGCTATTGGGCTAGATTCAATCTGATTGCCCCTTTTCGGCAACGCACCTTTTAAAGGCAATGTTTCCATGTTCACAGAGACTGCATTCACGGTAAATGCTGTATAAATTACCTTTAAATGTCAATCACGCCATAACGCAGATCTTCCGTGGCCTGGGTTGAATCTAGGCCTTTATCAGGGCGTGTTTTTGTTATCAACGAAAGGGGGATGCAGTATTCATAAAGCCCCTGTACATGAGAGCTACTGGTTGTGCAGGCTTTTGTTCCAGCCCAACACTAACACACCCGATTGATCAAATCAGTGGCATTTCTACTTGCCATGGTGGCCTTAATGCTGAGGGATCAAATGAAACAACCACTGTCAGTAACTACTTTGAAAACAAAGTGATTTTGATATCTGGTTCAGGACTATCATTGTCAATACATACAGCCACAAAGGCAATCTTTGACTGTGGAGAAGTTTCTCACTTGTTTGTTTGTTATAATTTTGGTTTAGCTGTCCCTCGAGATGCCTGAATTTCTTGTATGTTATATCAAAGGAAATAGGATGACAGATACAAGCTTCTCTGTCTCTGGGGAACCAAGTGTCACAAAGGGACTTATTGAGTGACAGACCTGGCTTCAAATACTATTTGAAATAATTTCAAATACATTTTCTGTGCTTGATTTAGCTTCCCTGGCTTAATGAACCGATCGAAAAAGTCAGGAAACTGCACACCCTGCACATCTGGCACTCCAGGCAGACTCAAGCAAATGCTCAAAGTGTTAAAAAAATGTCCAGTAGCTTTTGAACCCAGTTCTGCCTCACATCACTATTCTAGATTCATTTGTCCAGCAATGAGCACAATGTGACGTATATGTCAAGAGTTAATGGACATGGAATATGGGTAAGCCCTAATTTCACGTTAACCACATACTGTATCTGTCAGCCATGGTTAAAGGCTATACGAAACATTGACTAGCATGTGCTAGAATAGTGACTGTAATTCAAATGTTCCTTCGCTTTTGGCTCGATAGACAAACGGCTTCATGTACTGTACAGTATGCTTCAAGTTTTAACGTCTCAAGGTTTATTCGTCACGTGCTACAGCATGTGTAAAGCAGTACAGTCAAACGCTTACCTGCGAGCTCTTAACACAACAAATGAAGTGAAAATACTAGATAATAAAAACACACCAGAAATACATGGGAGGATCATATATATATATATACAGGTCAGTGCCAGTACCATAGCAATGTGTGGAGGGGTTTAAGGTAGGTATCTACTGTACAGCTAAACAGGGCTAGAAAGTGACTAGTAGCAGGATGAATACTAAATTAAATCAAAGTTTGATTTGTTGCGTACAGAGTTTAGCGGATGTTATAGCAGGTGCAGCGAAATGGTTGCTTCTAACAATGTAGTAACAAGTAAACAAATAATAATAATAAAAAAACAAGAAATCATGAATGTCGGGACGAATCCAGTTAACATCCCCAAGTAACGCTGTATCAGTAATCCAAAATGCAATCTATGCGTATATACACCCCCCAAAAAATAAATATGCTAAGAATGATATGTAGAGCAGTAGATACAGTATAATGTCAAGAATCCAGTATATACACTGAGTATACGTTCCACAGGCATGCTGGCCCACGTTGACTCCAATGCGTCCCACAGTTGTGTCAAGTCGGCTGGATGTCCTTTGGGGTGGTGGGACCATTCTTGATACACACGGGAAACTGTTCAGCGTGTAAAAACCCAGCAGCGTTGCAGTTCTTGACACAAACCGGTGCGCCCTGGCACCTACTACCATTCCCCCGTTCAAAGGCACTTAAATACTTTTATCTTGCCCATTCACCCTCAATGGCACACGTACACAATCCATGTCTCAATTGCCTCAAGACTTAAAAATCCTTATTTTACCTGTCTCCTCCCCTTCATCTACACTGATTGAAGTGGATTTAACAAGCGACATCAATAAGGGATCATGGCTTTTCACCTGGATTCACCTGGTCAGTCTACAGTATATCATAGGAAGAGCAGGTGTAGCTCAGTTGGTAGAGCGTGGCGCTTGCAACACCAGGATTGTGGGTTCGATTCCCACGGGGGGGCCAGTATGAAAAAAAAAACACTAACTGTAAGTCGCTCTGGATAAGAGCATCTGCTAAATGACTTAAATGTATACTCAGTGTAGATATAGGCAGTGTATATAAATAGGCTATATAGTCTACTGTCTGTCATAGAAAGAGCAGGTGTTCCTAATGTTTTGTATACTCAGTGTAGATATAGGCAGTGTAAATAAACAGTATAACAATAGACAATATAAAGTAGTAGACATATTAGAATAAGCTACAGTCTATATAAATATATACAGTACATATACTATAAGTAGACACAGTGCCTTCAGAAAGTATTCACTGCCCTTGACTTTTTTCACTATTTGTTTGTTTTACAGCCTGAATTTAAAACGGATTCAATTGAGATGTTTTTGTCACTGGCCTACACACAATACACCATAATGTCAAAAGTGGAATTATGTTTTTTGAAATTTTTACTAATTAATTAAAGGTGAAAAGCTGAAATGTCTTGAGTCAATAAGAATTCAACCCCTTTGTTAGGGCAAGCCTAAATAAGTTCAGGAGTAAAAATGTGCTTAACACATCACATAATAAGTTGCATGGACTCACTCTGTGTGCAATAATAGTGTTTAACATGATTTTTGAATGACTACCTCCTCTCTGTACCCCACACAAACAATTATCTGTACGGTTCCT